>NC_133793.1:18173911-18176050 GCF_003597395.2 Chelonoidis abingdonii | reverse complement strand
AAAAACAGGAAGTCTGGCTATAGTTTTGACTGCTGTTATGTGGAAATACAGCTGCAAGGCTAACAGCTCAAAATTGCTTGCTAATGTTTTTGTTTTTTAAGTGACATGTTTTTTAACACCTGCTTCTTGCTTAATGGTTGGTTTTGATTGGTAAGCTATGTAACATTTGTAAGGATAAGAAGGGGACAAGATTTGGGTTAAGTGAACTCTCCTGTGAACCCATCTCAAGTTCCCCAGCAGCAGACAGAAGGCTGGGCACTGGAAATCTGTCACTGGACACTCGAGGACCACTCCAGACCTTGAGGTAACTACTCCAACGTAACCTGTTGCTTGTGTGTGTACGTGCTGGAGACTAAATAAAGTACAAGCTTTAAGTGAAAGCACTCTTGTTTGCACTGTTTATATCCACCACTTATCAGATGGATGTGCTGTGTCCCCATTGATTTATTTCCCTGACACTGCCTCATAAGGAGTAAAGTTACTGAGAGCTTTGGGTTCAGAAAGCCAGCGGGTAACACCCTCTCCTGTTGTTCCCTCCCCATCCTCTCTGCCCAGCAGGAAAGTGCATGTGTAACCTATTTTCATTCCAAAAATAGTTTCAGCACCTTTCGAATTTTCTGCTGTGCTCGGGTGATATTTCCAAAAGTTAAAAACCCTTGGACAGAGGCAGATGCCACCTCCTTCTACTTTCAGACTTTGGCCCACTATTAGAGTCAAACTCAGTGCCCGAGTGGGGATCAGGTTTGATGGTCAGACCATTCTTGGGGGAAGAGAAGGGGCGGGGCCAAGGAGGTGGTTGGGCTCGTGCATTTGTCCCACTTTTGCCTTTTGAGAAGGTGGTCACTCTACTACTGCCTGTGGCAAATAGTGCCAATAATCAGTGCTATTGCCCTAGAATCATATCCCTGGAATGGGGCCTGAAATATTACAGCTTCAGGCAAAAGAAAATCCTCCCTCCCACCACCCTGGTAGGCCATACTCCTCCGCATGGTTGTAACTGGAAAGCGGTGTGGTACCAATGTGCTCCAAAGCTGCCAGTGCCATGAAGCAGGTCATCTTAAAAGTGTTGATGGGAATAAGGGAATGTAGTTTTGAAATTTTCATTTCCCTTTCCACCGTGACTGTAAACAATACATCTGTCTCTTTTATCAACAGCTTCTAGCATGGTGGCCTTTGAGGTGGGCCCCCTCTGCACTCATAGAAGGCCTGACTCTGATGAGGAGGTGAAAGAAGAGGACAAGGGAGGACATGTTCAGTGAGATCCTGCAAGCTAATGCTGCACTGGACCACAAACAGAGGGCCTGGAGTGCCAACATGGCAGATGGCATGGAGAAAGGTGGAGTGAACAGGAGAATGGCCCAGGAATCCCAGCAGGAAAAGGAGAGGGAGATGCCCCAAGACACAACAGGCCTTCTCAGGCCAGGGACAGCTCCAGGCCCCACCTGAACAAGCAAGTGCTTGAGGTGGCCAAGGGGAAGGGGCGGCATGTTGGGCTCTTCGTCAGCAATTCAGGGCACAGAGAGTCTCCTGAAGGGGACCCAGAGTCAGGGAGGACTTGGGAAGAAGTTCTCCACAGCAGCCAGAGGGGAGGATTGGCTGGAGTGACCTGTACTGCAGGGCAGGAAAAGAACCTGCAGAGGGAATTAGGAGCCCAGGAGGAGTGTAATGGCCTGGTGAGCCTGGACAAAGCAGCCTGGAGAGACTGGCTTTGAGATAAACTTTTATTTTATGTCAATAACCAGATCCCAGAAGCAGAGGTAAATTTAAATGCACCATCTGTAGCAGTTTGTTTAATTGGGAAAGGGGAGAAACTGAGGCAGTGGCAAGTCTGACACCAGTTGACCCTATACCTAATCCAACAAAACACTTAAGCATGAGAGTAACTTCCAGTTTTCAATGGGACTACATATGTATTTAAAGTTAAGCATGTCCTGAAGCGGTTTGCTGGATCAGGGCCTTAGTGCAGAATATTCACTGGAGGGGAGTTTCGAATTCACAACAATGAGTGTTCTGAATAGATCATCAAGTTGTGTAAATTCTCAGAGGTCTGTTGACTTCAAAGGAGATATAAAAATTTACACCAACTGAGGATTTGTCCCTCCCTTTTTAAGAAACCTGCATAGTATGGCAGATGACAGA
>NC_133793.1:18172365-18173811 GCF_003597395.2 Chelonoidis abingdonii | reverse complement strand
AAGGAAAACTGAGTTTTCAGTTGAATACATTTTCATGGAAAGTCTCTCCTAGCCGTAAAAATGGAAATATTTTGTTATTATGACTAAAATTTTTCTGTTTCCAACAGTTTCAGGATGAAATTGTTTGGTTCTCACAACCTCAACGAAAAGTCATTTTTTTCTGATAATTTTTTTTTTAAATCTGATCATCTCTAGATGTCTGCATAATTTGATAGTTAAAGTCTTAGAGAGCTCTAATGGCAATTCATATTTCTGATATTAAATTTTCCCTGTACATTAATACTCTAATATGTTTAATTGAAATAGAAAACTTACTTTCATAGACTCATAGAATCATAGAACTGGAAAGGGCCTTGAGAGGTCATCTAGTCCAGTTCCCTGCAATCCTGGCAGGTCTAAGTATTATCTAGACCAGGCCTGTACAACACTTAAAGAGGCAAGGGCCAAGTTACTCCAAAGAAAACAACTCAGGGCCGAATCCCCCAAGGCCCTGCCAAACCCCCTCCAGGTCTGGCAAGACCCCCAAAATACAACCCCGTCCAGCACCGTACACCTCACAGAAACAAACTCAGTTCCCCAGCAATGTCCCACCGAAACAACGGTATTGAACCTTGGTAATATGTAATAGCGGGCCCCTAAGGTAGTATAATTCAGGTAAAAGAAAAATGTCTTTTTGCTAGAAGTGAATAAGATCTTCCCCCAACTTTGTAATCAATTGTCCTGTTGAATGAATGAGGGGTGAATGAGGAAGGTGTGGAAGGCAGCACCTCCAGGCAGCTGCAACCCTTGGAGAAGAGATGAGAACCAGACCAGTTCAGTAGAACAGGTCAGACACTGCCTCCTCGCTCGCCTCCTCAACCCTCAACCCCCCTGGCTCTCCTACTCACCCTCTGCCACTGCCCTCCTGCTCACCTCCTGAGCCCCCCACCCCCTCCAGCTCGCCTCCTTACCACCTGCCACTGCCCACCCACCTCCTCAGCCTCCCTCCTTCACCTACCGCTCGCCTATTCACACCCCATGGACCACAGAGTGAACCCACCTACTCATCCCCCACAGGTCACATAGTGAGCCCACACGGGTCGCGTGCAGCCTCCAGGCTGCAAGTTGTGCAGGCCTGATCTAGACCATCCCTGACAAGTGTTTGTCTAACCTGCTTTTAAAAATCTCCAATGAAGGAGATTCCACAACCTACCGAGGCAATTTATTCCAGTGCTTAGCCACCCTGACAGTTAGGAAGTTTTTCCTAATGTCCAACCTAAACATTCCATGTTGCAATTTAAACCCATTGCCTCTTGCCCTGTCCTCAAAGGTTAACAGTTTTCTCCCACCTCTTTGTAACAACCTTTTATGTACTTGAAAACTGTTATCATATTCCCTCTCAGTCTTCTCTTATCCAGACTAAACAAATCCAATTTTTCAATCTTCCCTCCTAGGTCATGTTTTCTC
>NC_133793.1:18166081-18167464 GCF_003597395.2 Chelonoidis abingdonii | reverse complement strand
AGAAACACCAAGAAGTGCAAAATCTGCAGCTCCCGAACATCAGAGAATCCCAGGAGAAGGAACTCAGTTATGTTGGTTTGGTTGGACATTTTCTTTTTTAGTTCATCGTGTCCTACCTGTGGAGGGAAAGACAGGGGCAATGGTCAGAATTACACTGAGAGAGAGAGTGACCCTGATTCCCCTCTCCATAATCTCTCATGATGTGAATGTCAAAGGTGCACAGCATTGGTCACTACTATTGACTGGAGTATCTAGTGTTACTCATCGCTCACAAACAGAGCACTACTTTGCTGTGTTATCACAGGAGTGTAAATTGGCATCGCTCCCTTAAAGTCAATGTAGCTTGGTCAGTTTACAGTATCTGAGGATCTGGCCCAATATGTGGCTTGATCAAATGCAGTATGGAGGATGGAACAAAGTCCAACCCAAATCCAACAACGTTAACCAATGTTTTGCCCCTATTGCTACAGACACCAGGCTGATAACTTGTCCTTGAAACTAAAATGCCCTCACAACCTGATTCCCACTAGGGTGACCAGACAGCATATATGAAAAATCGAGACGGGGTGGAGGGTAATAGGAACCTATATAAGAAAAAGACCCAAAAATTGGGACATTTGCTGACCCTAATTCCCAATTTCCTGGGAAAAGCAGCGTAAACTTATCAGGAGTCCCACATGGCAACTCCTCTGTGATGATTCCATCCTAACACCACACAAGCGGCCTGCTGCCTGTTTACACATTGATTTATGACACCAAATCGTAGCTGCATTTCCATCTCTGGGTGATGATGGGCAAGTAGCATTGCTGAGTTACTGCTAGGTTATATTTTTTCCCTCTGTGACTTTATGTCTGTATAGTGTGGATCAGTGGCAGTCAGAAGACTTGGGTTCTACTCTTGGCTTTGACACTGACCTTCACTGTGACCTTGGGGCTGTCACTTCTTCCTCTCTTTCCCCTCCCACCGTTTCTCTGTCTTGTCTCCTTTGAATGTAAACTCTTTTGGGGATGGACTGTTTCTTTCTAGGGGTATGTTCTGTGTATGTGTGCACAGTATTTTTGTATAGCAGGGAGCAGTGTGGGACAGAGGCTACGATGGTAGAAGAGGAGAGCTGAGTTCTAGTTCCATCAACTTCTTGCATTTCCTTGGGTAAGATCAAGATACACTGGCTTTGTCTGGGGGCTTCAACTCCCTGGGCTTCAGTTTAGAGAGGTTAGTATGTTTAAAATATATTGTGTGGGCTACCAACTTCGCTACTGCAGCTACTGCTTTGAAAGACATAAACACGGTTGCAATAGAGGGAATGGGTTGGAAACTGTGGTGTCATTGGACAATATTCATGTTCCCCAAACCCTGGCTTAAAGCTAAGTTTCCAGTAGTCA
>NC_133793.1:18164825-18165981 GCF_003597395.2 Chelonoidis abingdonii | reverse complement strand
AGTCAGATTTTCTTTAGGAAACCCTGAAAAAAGTTTTTCTTCAGAACAGCCTTTCCACCACAGCACCAATGACACAGCTTTTACATAATCATTTAAGTTAAAATAATAAAAAGATTCCTCCCTGAGGCTCTTTGTTCCCCAACACATCATTAATAATACAATAATACCCCAACAGTATATACATAATCATTTCAGCAGGAACTCAGCCATACAGAAACTTCTTTTGCCCTCTTTTATCATTGTGGGGAGCAAACCTTCTGTGCGCTCAGAAAAACCTAATCAAAGAGATGATATATGGGCCTCACAGGGCCCCCATGAGAATGTCGGAGAACTCCCCCACACCTTCCCCCATATCCTGGCACCTCAGTGTGCCGTGTCCAGGGGTGGCCTGGACAGAGTTAAAGTGACGTGGCTCCAGCAGGGTCTGAGCTCCTCCTGCTCAGAGACACATGGTAAGGGGGCTGGGCTGCGAGCTGCAAATGAGTGGCGGGAGCTCAGGTCCCACTGGAGCCACACCACTGCAGCACTGTCAACGGCCACTCCTGGATGCGACGTGCTGAGGCTCCGGGAGAGGTGAGAGGCGGGACTAAGCGGCATGGTAAGGGAGCCAGGGCTGGGGCCAGGTCCAAGGGGGTTGGATAAGGGGCAGGGAGTTCTGGTAACAGTCAGGGGACAGGGAAGGGGCAGAGGTTCGTGGGGGAGGTCAGAGGACGAGGAACAGGGGGCTGGATCATGGGCATTCTGGTGGTCTGTCAGGATTCAGCAGGAGGATGGATAGGGTTCAGGGCAGTCAGGGGACAGGGACTGGGAGGCTCATGGGGGGTGACGTCTGGGGGTGTGGTTGGAGAGTCTCAGGGGGGTGGTCAGGGGAAAAGGGTCAGGATGGGTCGAGGATTCTGAGGGGCGCAGTCAGGGAGCAGGAAGTGGGTGGGGGTCGGATGGGGGCAGGGCCAGGCTGTTTGGGGAGGCACAGCCTTCCCTACCCTAAAGGTCATTCAGCAGCTTGATACTTGCAGACAGCTATTTAACACAAAGAGCCAAGCTGTTATCTTTTCCCTAGGGCTACCATCCCTTTCACTTCTCAAATGCCAAATTATAGTCTGCATTTAATTTCAGTGCCATAGAGAGATTCATGTAAGGGGAGGGTAACTTCATT
>NC_133793.1:18121564-18164725 GCF_003597395.2 Chelonoidis abingdonii | reverse complement strand
AGGCCAGATGGCTTCAGCAAAGTACTCAGAGAAACAGGTATGTTAGGCCCCAGGCTAAACAAATCCCTAGTGACCCGGTAGCCAAATGGAAGTTTACTCCAGCGTTAATCAAGGCACTGGAGCCAATTAAGATCTTTCTAAAGGCAGTAGCAGCTAGCTACTTTAATTAGAACACCTGCAGCCATCAAGGCAGGCTAATCAGGGCACCTGGGGTTTAAAAGAGAGAGTCAACTCCAGTAGGCAGGAGGCAGCAGTTAAGAAGAAGCGCGCAGTGTGAGGGAGTCTGAAGAGAAGCAAGAGCCGAGAGAAGTTGAGAGAGTGTAACATGGCTGGAGGATCTGAAAGAGGACAAGCGTTATCAGACACGAGTAGAGGTCCTGTTATGGGATAAAGAAGGTGGTATGCGGAGGGAGGCTCCAGAGTAAGTTAAGCTCAGGGAGTTGTAGCTGCGCAGCTGTTCACAGGAGGCACTATAGACAGCTGTGATCCACAGGGCCCTGGGCTGGAACCGGTAGTAGAGGGCAGGCCCAGGTTCCCCCAACACTCCCAACTCCTGATCAGACCACAGGAGAGCTGACCAGACTGTGGTTCACAAGAGGGAAAGATCACTGAGGTGAACAAATGCCGGCCAATAAGCGCAGAGACCCACCAAGGTTAGAGGAGAAACGTTGTTACAACTGTGTCAGGGTGGGATCTTTGGTGTGCACAGTGCGGCGGAAAAAAAGAGGAGGGTGATTTTAAAAAAAAAATTAATAAGAGAGGGTTATTTTTTTCAGCAAACAAATGGAATGAGCGTAGTGCGGGCACTGATACAAGCCCAGCAGTGCAGCAGGAGGCTACCCATGGTCCAGGCGCGCCCAACAGGAGCAATGCCGCGCAGCAAGAAACTATCGCCTGCTGATGGATCCAGGCTTCCAAGACCGAAGCTATGTTTGCGGGTTAAATGTAAACCAGGTAAAAGACTCTTACAGAGCTGCCATAGGCCATGATGGGACGTGGCTCATACAGCCAGTCCCACTGGCCTGCAGAAATGACAGGGAGGAATGATGTAGAGGGCATACCTCTGGCCTTTGAGGACAGCCTATGGAGGCTGGCCTAGAGATTCAGTGATCTGGGCATCCTGCCCCATTTCCTGTGTGGGGGAAGGGGAGCCAGACGGCCTACTATGATCTGCCTGAAGAGGCGCAGCAGAACTACCCCCAGTCTGAAAGCATAGATCCTGGTCAGATCTTGGGTAACGACTGCAAGTGCGGGCCCAGCAGATATCATAGTGGAGGTACCAGGAAGACAAAACCCGCGGTCCAACTGTATGGACTCTACATCTTGCACGAAGTGGTTGCAAACCAGAGTCCCGAGTCCGGAAGAGATACTAGAGGTTCTGGTCATCGACTGGTACATGAGGGCATTGCCACCAGATCTCCAAATGGGTTTAGGTCAGAAACGATCCGGATTCTGCGCTCCTTATTACTGTGGGCCGGCCGATGATCAATGCTTTTGGGCAGTAGAAAGATAGCAAGCTCTGCGACTTACCAAGACTCCCAATAGGAGAGACGTGAGGGCAGACTCGCACTCTAATGGCGTCGTTGCTATGGGTTCCATTAGTAGTCCATTTACTCTCGCCTCCGCGATGCCTTTTGTCTTCGCCTCGTGTGTGGCTTGAGAAATAGGAGGATTGCTGAGCCAATCATGGGTTGGGATTCGGCCCTTCCTTAGACAGATTGTACAGCTGTGAGTGGTGCCGTAAGTAATACTCTATAAACCTCCGCGCGGGTCATAGTACCTGTATGTTTTCTTCTTTGGGAGGGGGAGGGGCTATCGCTGGTGCTTGTCTTCGATAAATTACTGCCCTTCGGAGAGGATGGAGCGTAAGCTCCATATGCTGCGTTGGACTCTACTGTTGCACTACAAGCAAGCGTGGATATTAATACAAAAGAATATGGCTTGCGCCCCTATCGGGTATATCTCCAGATATGTGAATCAATGGTACATATCTAGATTCTCTATTTCTCAAGCGTGTTACATTTCTCAAATACCTATACTTCCTTTTTCTCTAAGGCCCTTGGCCAAGGGCACCTCTCGCCAGGGGACAGTTAATAGAATTAAAAAAATCAGGAATTGAAAAGACGGCACTTAATGTCTGTGAACGCGAAAGTGGTGGCGCTATTGGGAAGAACATGCCCAAAAATGCCCCTGCCCTCCAGTGGGCGCCAAGTCCAATGTGTGAGACTCGGGCGTGAGAGTAAAGGATTCGAAATCACAAAACACAGATTCAGAAGGATTCCTCACAATTCCGCCTTTAAAAAAACTTTATTGGATCTTATGAGTTCTGCCATCATGATACGCAAAACTGTCCAACCACGGCCCAGGCCCCGCAAGAAGCCGAGGTGCGCCCTTAGACACCCGCGCTGGACGGCACCCCACCATGACGGTCATGAGCCCGTTGGAAGGAAACAGAGTCTTGTCACTCCCTCGGAGAAGCCACAGGCAAGCCTGCTCATAAGTTGGCCTAGACAGAGTAAGAGCTCTTTTAACCAGGTCGGTCTTGATCGGAGCATACCTTAATTGCGAGACGTTCGCACTACTTAGACGTTCCATGATGAAATGAGGTTAGCGTGAGTTATAGAGGAAGGCGAGTTAAGTGGGAATTGGCGCACAAGGTCCGCGTGGTGTAAGGCTCCAGCGCCCCTACTTATAGTGAAGAACGTATCTACCTGTTTACAAATTGTGTGCAAATGCATGGAGCAGGCGATAACATCAACTTCTATGTGCCAACAAACATCAAAAAAGCCATATTTGACGCATCACCCACAGTCACCTGTTTGGAGGACACTAGCCGGCGTAGAGAAAACCCAGAGCAGTATCCTGCGGAGTTCTTCTGGTCCAGGGGTACATGAAGATAGCAGGCTGATTCTGCGGGCCTCCCTTGGCCAGTATCAAGCTACATAGCCCTCGCCCACACTTTTTGTGGGCCCCTTTGGATAACCTCTTCCAATAACGGATACCATTTGAACGCATAGCCATGGATCTGATTGGGCCCCTGGGAGAAGACAGCTCGCGGGGCCACAACTGTTTGGCTCTGTGTATGTATAGACTATGCATAGTCACCCAGAATGACCACAGCCCTCCCTATGCAGACAGCCAGCCCAACGATAAGCTAAGGGCTACTACAGTCTTTTCCCGGGTTGGCGCTACCCAAGGAGATTACTGATCTGATCAAGGGACACTTTCGTGTCCAAGTTGATGAAGAGATCTTGCCATTTCATGCTCCATGGTACAGCCCTCGACCTCTGTTACCATCGCCCACAAACAGATGCTTGAAAGTTTCAATAGGACCTCACAGTCGCCATGATCAGTGCAAAGTAGTGAGCAGGCGATGAGACTGAACTGCTATGCCCACATGGTGATCCCGTAGTCCTGCCTCCGTCTGCATTCACTCATGATATCGCTGGGCAGCCTTGAATCCAACCGAAAGAGGCAAGTCCTGCACAACAAGCCCGAAGTGACTACTATGATCACACCGAGTTTACACGTTCAAGACAGCTTGGTAACACATGACCAGCATATCGATCCCATACTATATGACGCCAACCGCAATTGGAATAGCCAAGAAATGGAAAGACCCGCCACAACTAAACAAACATGAGTCCGCAGCGGATACAGGTATGAGCGGATCGGACTAAGCTCGAAGTACTCATTTCGTTGACCTCGTATGAATAAAACACGGAACGCAATCTGAACCGCATCTATAAAAGCAAAGTGATGGTTCTAGCTAGTTGGATCAGGTAACTGGTCAGTACCAACAGCAGAAAAGCCAAGCTGTTGGTCAGTCGCAGGGACCCTATGAAGTGTTGAAGCCATGGAGAGCGTAAACTATAACGGTGCGGCAGCCAGGCCGGCAGGAAACCTGCAGCCAAAATTACCACATCAATCTTCTAAAACCTTGGCATGATCAAGAGGCATGCTTAGTCCCCAGGAAGACCCTTCCCAGAATGGATACTTACACGAGGGCAAGTGAGGATATCACCCGACTTGACGCCAAATCGAAAGGTTGAGGTAAGCCGGACATGATAATAGAATCGAGATGTGTTCTCTAACAAAACCGGGGCGGACGGGTCTGAGACCTATCACCATATAAAACTTGATCCCGAAAAGCCAAGGTAACACTGAGACCCTACCGAATCCCAGCAGCCAAAAGATGAGGAATCAGGGCTGAAGTAAAGAAAAGCTTAGAATTAGGCGTTATTGAAGAATCCTTACAGTCAGTGGTGCAGCACATAGTTTCTAGTGCCCAAACCTGATGGCACCATGAGATTCTGTAATGACTTTTCGCGGATCTGGATGAAGTATACCCCAATTCGATGCGTACCCCAGACCACCCATCGACGAATGGTTGGACCGACGGGGTAAAGTCGCCCGATAGGGTGGTGAAACATAGCCACTCGGATCTGACAAAAGCGTGTCCTCGCTCAGTTGTATTCCCGACCACAAGACACGCTTAAGAAAGACAGCTTGCCTTGCCCCATCACACTACTTTGACTTCAGAGGAGTTACTCTTGATTCACAGCAGAGCAGAGGGAGACATCTCCCTCTGGCCCAGCCTAAGACTAAGTTCCCTTTGTGGATCTAGCCTGCAGTGACCACAACCTGATAGGGGGGGTCACATTGTTGACCATTTTCCAGCAGTTACCATGGCATCTGAGATATTGCAAAAACCAGATCCCCTCAGCTGGTGTAAATCAATGAAACTCCATGGAAGTCATTTGGGGCTTGACTCATGAAGGGATTTAGGCACTGTAAAATTCTCTCCCTTGTTGCTTTTAGCCCAGTGGTCTGTGTGCTCACCTAGGAGACCACGGGTTCAAATCCCCCATCTTCCTGAGGGACAGAAGTGGGCTGAACAGGGCTCTGCCATGTCCCATGTAAGGCTCTAACCACTGGGCAATGGGATGTTCTCATGTGGAGCCCCCTCAATCTCTCCCATTGCTGTAGTCCCACTTTGAATAAATAATTAAAGCATCACTGTGGGGGGGGCAGATCCAAGATCTTCTATATTCAGGGTAAGGGGCCTAACCACCATGATATAGAGTCATTCTCATGCAGTCTCTCTCTTCCCCGCCCCCCATTATTCTTTCTATTCCTCCAAAGCTGAATGGCTTCAACAGGAAAGACTGAGGGAGCTCCAGATCTGAATACCTTATAGCTCAGTGGTTCAGTCCCTCATCTGAGAGGTAGCAGATTTCTGTTCAGCTTCCTTCTCCCCATCAGGGTACATGGGGTTAGAACTAAAGGTGTCCTAAGCACTAGGCTAAAGGTTATGAGGGAGGCCCTGCCCCTCCCCTGCTTTTTTATGTGGATTTATGAATACATCCTACCAGATCAGGCCCTGCAAGCAAGGTAGGCAGAGGAACACTCACCTTCTCCCAGCCTTGGAATTTGTGCTGGGGCTCAAGTGGATGATAGGTGTCCAGATCCCCAAGTGATGCTGCAGCGCACATGTCCAGAGGCAGAAACATAGACACCTAGGGAACATTTACACTGAGAATTTAGGCACTGAGTGAGTTTAGGGGCCTAAAGGATTCAGCTACTGAGCAGGGGTTTCATGACTACTGGGGATGGGGGGTCTGGGAGGCCTCCCCTTCAGTCAAGTGGTTAGTGGAGCAAGCCAGGCTATGGATAAATCCAGTTCAGTTTCCCCCTTCTGCCTGATAGGAGGAAGGGTTTGCCCAATAGCATCTCTCTGTTGGATGCCCAAACTGCTGCACAATAGACTCATTCTCACTCCCTTTGTTGCTCGGTGTATATTTAATTATTTCAATCAAAGTGGAACAGCTTCTACAGGAGAGATTGAGAGACATTCAGCCTACAATGTCCCATAGCCCAGGGTTAGGGCTCTCACCCAGGAGGCTAGAAATCCAAGTCCAAATACCAACCGCACATCACACAGGGAGGGGAACTGAACTCAGGTTTTCTACATCCCAAGTGAGTGCTTCACCCCAGGAAATAAAAGTTATAAGGGAGGCCTCACCTGCCTGCCCCCCCACATCATTTTGTGTCTGTTTAGGTGTGCTCTGAGACCACCTACCAGATCAATCCCCACAGGCTAGGCAGGTGGTGCCACGCCTGCTCTGAGGACCCCATTGGGGCTTAGGGATCAGATAGACACCCAGGCACTTACACCAAGGTGGCTGTGTACATGCTGACTGGCAGAAACTAAAGAGCCTTGGGGACTTGAATGTTGGAAAATCAGGCACCTAGGGATTTTAAAGGTCTACAAGGTTAAGCGACAGGGGTTTTGCAGAGCTCAGTGGCACTGAAATGTTGGATTTAGGCACCTAAAGTAGCAGTTAGATGCCTAAATCCTTTTGTAGAGCACACTGATTTCAGCTCCCCAAGGATTTGGAGATGGCTCTTATCTATTCTACAGATATAGGAATGTAAAAACATACACAAAGATTTGAAGTCTATGGAAATACTTTATTCTTTTTAACATTCTATATTGTCACCTAACAGAGAAATTGCCATGCAGCATCAGCCCTGTGGTTCTTCTAGTCCAGGCACCTGTCTCCAGTGGTAGCCAGTATCAGCTGCTTCAGAGAAAGGAAAATTATAAGCTAAACTGTGAGGAAAATTTCGTCCTAGCCCAGGCAGTCAGTGGTTGGCTCATGTCCTCAAGCATGAAGGTTGTTACAAATGATAAAGACATTTTAGAATTCTGTTAGTCTCCATGTCTGAATGATCTCCTGAGCCACCAGCATGCCCAAGTGTGATTAGAGTGTTAACTAGAGAGAGAAGTGATAGTGACAGTCAGAGAAAAAAAGATGGACAGACAGATGAGTTGTACTAGATGTCCACCCACATGTCTTAAAAACTCATTGGTTTATAGCCAGATAAGAAAGAAAAACAATGAAACAGTTTGTCATAATTTTGTAGTTTTTTCTTGTTGCTCCAGTTTTTTGTGCAAATTAAAAAGAATGCTGAGACCGTGTTCTGTCTCTATATTGAAATGCAAAGTTCATTTTGTCAAGGATTTGTGGCCCACTGTCCTTCTCAAATCTTCTTTAACATCCTTGTTCCTAAGGCTGTAGATGAAGGGATTCAACATGGGGGTGACAAAGGTGTAAAACACAGATACTGCTTTCCTTGGGTACAGAGAAGATAACCAAGTGGGCTGGGCGTACATGAAAGCAATGGTCCGTGTAAGGGTCCGGTGCTGGGGCTCTTCCCTCTCAGGTGCAGCGGGGAGCCAAGGTGCCTCGCTACAAGCAGCAATCTGTCCAGAGCCTAGACCCCTCAGCAGGAGCTGAGCAAACAAATAGTCTCTAAACAAGGCAGAGTCCCGGCCCTTCAGCAGGGGCTGGGTAAGCACGGAATCTATTAGCCCGGCCCTGAAGCAGGGCGGGGCAGTAAGCAGTCAGTGCTCAGGCCCTTCAGCAGGGGCTGAGCAAGCAAATGGTCTCTAGGAGCCCAGGCCCTGTGTCAGGGTGGGGCAGTAAGCAGTTCAGCGCTCAGGCCTTTCAGCAGGCTGAGCAAACACAGGATATCAGCCCGGCCCTTGGGCAGGGCGGGGCGGTAAGCAGTCCAGGCTCAGACCTTTCAGCAGAGCTGAAGTCAACAAGTCAGTAGTCTATAAACCCAGGCCCTTGGGCAGGGCGGGGCAGCACACAGTTCAGGCTCAGGCCTCACAGCAGGCGGAGCAGACACAGAGTCTCTAAGCCCGGCCCTGGAGCAGGGCAGGGCAATAAGCAGTTCAAGCTCAGCTCCTTCAGCACGGGGCTGAGCAGCAGTTCAAAACAATGAGTCTATAAAGCCCAGGTCCTGGCTCAGGGCGGGCAACCAACTGGTACAGAGCTCAGACTCTCAGGCAGGGGCTGAGCAACATTTTAAACCATAAGTCTATAGCAAAGGCCTCCTCAGGCCAGGGGGATGGGGAGTCTGCCACCTTGGAAGGGTGGCGAGGGGGACATAGGCCCTCCCACTCCACTGCGTCCCAGCCCGGGGCCCAAGCAGCGGCAAGGGTTCGCTGCAGTCAGTGGGGAATCCTGGCTGCAACGCACTGACATTGGTTTGGGGTCCCCTGGAGCCAGACTGGGGTTGGCTTCCCCCCAGGCCACTTCCAATCTCCCCCTCTCTAGATAGCTGTCGTTCGCCGGTGTCGTCCGGCGGGTCCCAGACCATGGGTTCCTCAGGATACCAGGCGGTGCAAAGCTCAGGCAGCTCCTCTGCATACCAGGCGTAGGAAGGCTCTGGCCACTCCTCCGGATACCAGGCACGGGGAAGCTCAGGCAGCTCCTCAGGATACCAGGCGGTGCAAAGCTCAGGCAGCTCCTCGGGATACCGGGCGTAGGAAGGCTCTGGCCCCTCTTCCGGATACCAGGCACGGGAAAGCTCGGGCCAGCATTCCTCCAGGTACTGGGTACAAGGCAGTCAGGTCAGCAGTCCTCCAGGTAGTGAGCACGGGGCAGGCTGGGCCCAGCGGGAGCTCAGGCACCAGCATCTTTCCTCTCCGGCAGTCTGCAGCCAACTGAGAACTGAGGCTGGGCTTTTATACTTCCTGTCCCGCCTCTTGAATTCTGGAGGGCGGGGACAGGCGGCGGTGGCTCCGCCCACTGAGGCACCTGTTCTGGCTCGTTCCTCTCAGGCGTGGTGGGGAGCCAGGGCACCTCCCTACAGTCCCATAAAATAAAGTCACAACCAACATGTGGGAGGTGCAGGTGGAGAAGGCTCTGTGCCTCCCCTCAGCAGACCGAATCCGGAGGACAGTGGAGATGATGTAGATGTAGGAGAGGAGCACAATCAGGGCAGTGCTTGCTAAGATGAGGCCACATAAGGTAAACATCACAAGATTATTGACGTACGTGTCACTGCAGGAGAGACTGAACAAGGGAGGGCTGTCACAGAAGAAATGATCGATCTTGTTACGCCCAAATTAGTGCAGCGTAAAGGTAAAGTCTGTTTGCACCATGGCATTCACACAGCCACAGATATACGACCCTGCCACCATCTGAACGTAAACCCACTTGGACATGGTGATGGGATACAGGAGCGGCTTGCAGATGGCGGTGTATCAATCAAACGCCATCGCTGCCAGGAGGAACGCTTCGGTGGTGAGAAAGAGACACAAGATGAAGAATTGGGTGGCACATCCGTTATAGGAAATGGCTTTGCTCCCTGATAGGAAGCTTGTTATGGCTCTGGGGGCAATGATGGTGGAGTAGCAGAGGTCTAAGAGTGACAGGTTCATGAGGAAGGAGTACATGGGGGTGTGAAGACAAGAGTTGACTCTAATGATGAGGACCAGGATGGTGTTTCCCAACACAGTTACTGTGTAAATCACCAGAAACAAGACAGAGGAGATCATCTGGCATCCTGGACCATTTCCAAACCCTAGCAGGATGAATTCCATGACTGCTGTGCGGTTCCACTCTCTCACTGGCGCCATGGCTGTTAAATCCTTTGGAAAAGATGTGAGATAATTATTAAAGAGGCAAATGAAGAAGATGCAATGATGGACTTCATGAAAAGAGGGAGGATGGTCTCAGACTCGGCAGATCAATGTTCATTTTCCAGCTCTGCCACAGACTCCCTGTGAGACCTTGGCCCAATCACTTGGGCTAGGATTTTCAAAACAGCCAAAGGGAATTGGGCACTCAACTCCATTGAATTTCAGTAGGATTTAGTCACCAAGGACCAGATTTTTGAAGGTATTTCTGTGCCTAGTGGAATTTTCAAAAGTGCCAAGGCACCAAAATCTCATTGATTTCAATGAGTGTTAGACATCTAGATGCTTTTGCAAAATCTCACTAGGCTCCTAGATTCCTAGATTCCAAGACCAGAAGGAACCATTCTGATCAATATCGTTAATTCTAAGTGCCTAAATACTGTAAATTGATCCTAAATATCATTAAAATCAGGGGTCTAACCAGTAAGCTCTTGTGAAAACTCTCAGCTTTGATATTTCTGCCCCTTAGTTCCCAGTACTGAAAATGAAGATAATATTATTTCCAGAACTCAGAGGGTGTTGTGATACAATCACTAATATTTTGAAATTGCTCAAATGCTGCCATGGCAAGGGATAGAAAAGCACTTTGAGTAATTTTTCAGAATAAGCCACCCAACTCACCATTGACTTTTTATAACGTGTGTCCTTAATTCACTACAGTTCTATTGAAAATCTTATCATAAATAGATTCAATTTGATGGCCAAACTGCCTTTGACTTGACTGTAAGCAGATAAGGCCCTCGTAATCCAAGTTAAACAAATTCCTCATAAAATTTGAGTTATTCTTTTGAAAGGCATCTTTTCTAGACTAGCAGCCAAATTAACCCACTGTTCCTTACAGCTGTAATACAAAGCACATGTCTTCGGACAAGTTGGACAATTGCAGACTCTATCCATTCATGTGTGATCCCATTGATTTATAAAAGGGTGGGAGAATGAGATTTTGACATCAATAATATCATACAAGAAGATTGGATGACCTTGAATGCCAAATATGGAGATAGAGTAATAGAGTAATAGAAATAGGGATGAAATTTAATAACATAAAGTGCAAAGTCATGCACTTAGGGACTAACAGTTGTGGACATATCAGTTGGAAGTGACAGAATAGGAGAAAGACCTGGGTGTACTTGTCAATCACAGAATAACTATGACCCATCAATATGATGTGGCCATGGAAAAGGCTAATACAATCCTAGGATGCATCACGAGAAGTATTTCCAGGACAGAGAGGGAAGTGTAATTGCCATTATACAGGGCACAGATGAGACCTCATCTGGAATACTGTGTGCAATCCTGGTCACCCATGTTTAAGAAAGATGAATTCAGACTGGAACTGGTACAGAGAAGGGCTACTAGGATGATCAGAAGAATGGAGACCCTTCCTTATGAGAGAAGACATAAGAAGCTTGACTTGTTTAGCCTAACCAAATGAAGGCTGAGGAGAAATATGATTACTCTCTATAAATACATCAGGAAGGGAGAGGAGGTCTTTAAGGGCCAATGTTGATCTTAAAACAAATGGATATAAACTGACCATCAGCAAGTTCAGGTGTCAAATTAGATGAAGGTTTCTAACCATCAGAGGAGTGATGTTCTGGAACAGCCTTCCACGGGGAGCAGTGGGCACAAAAAACCTAACTTATGAAGGGGATTGTATGATGAGACTGCCTACGATGGCACATAGCCCATATGCAACTGCTAGTAGCAAATATCTGCAAGAGCCAGAGATAGGACACTAGATGGGGAAGGCTCTAAGTTACTACGGAGAATTCTTTCCCAGGTGTCTGGCTGATGTATTTCTCCCACTTGCTCAAAGTCTAAATGATCTCCATATTTGGCATCAGGAAGAAATTTTCCTCTGGCCAGATTAGCAGACAGTGAGGGTTTTTGCCTTCCTCTGGAGCAGGAGGCGTGGATTAATAGCAGGGTTGAACTAGTGTAAAAGTAACTCATCTCAAGGTTACAGGTCTATTACAGGAAAGGGTAGGCAAGGTTCTGTGGACTGCAACGTGTAGGAGGTCAGACTAGATGATCACAATGTTTCCTTCTGGCCTTAAAATCTGTGAGTCTGGGTCAGTCCTGGGTCTGGTACTATTCAATATTTTGATTAAAGATTTGGATAATAGAGTGGGGAATATGCTTATAACATTTGTGAATCATAGAATCATAGCTTTAAAAGAGACCGCAAGGGTCATCAAGTCTAACCCCCTGCAAAAAGGAAGGATTTGTTGCTTCTAAACCATCCAAGACAGATGTCTATCCAGCTTGGATGATATCAAGCCAGATAGCCACCTATCTTGGAGATCACAAGCACTTTGGAGGACAGGACTAGAAATCAAAAGGATCTTGACAAATTGGAGAAATGGTCTGAAATGTGCAAACTGAAATTCAGTAAAGAAAACTGCAAAGTACCATATCTAGGAAAAAAACATTCATTGTACAACTACAAATGAGAAACAGTTGGTTAGGTGATGGTCCTGATGAAAAGGATCTGTGACTTATAGTGGATCACAAATTGAATATGAATCAACAATGTGATGCAGTTGCGAAAAGGCATGTAACTGCTGCTCCCGTCGAGAAGAGTGAGGCTTCGGAAAGAAGACCAGGAGGAAGATGTCCTGGTTGGTATGGAAGGCCGACACTACCTTAGGGAGGAACGCTGGATGAGGTAGCAACTGTACCTTGTCGTTGTGAAAGACAGTATATGGTGGGTCCACCATAAGGGCTCGAAATTCGGAGACCCTTCTGGCCGATGCAATGGCCACTAGAAAGACTGTCTTCCACGACAGGTATAGCAGTGAGCAAGTTGCCAATGGCTCAAAAGGCGGATGCATAAGTCTGCTTAGGACTAAGTTGAGGTCCCAGGTGGGGGCAGGGTGGCGCACTAGGGGGTAGAGGCGCTCTAGGCCCTTAAGAAATCTAGTAACTAAGGGGTGGGAAAACACAGAGTGGCCACTCTCTCCAGGATGGAATGTGGAGATAGCCGCCAATTGCACCCTCAAAGAAGATATCGCCAGGCCCTGCTGCTTAAGGGACCAGAGGTAGTCCAAAACAGTGGGGATTGAGACCTCAGAAGGAGTAGTATTCTGCGTTGCACACCAGGAGGAGAAACACTTCCACTTGGCCAGGTACGTTGACCAAGTGGAAGGCTTTCTGCTACTTAGGAGAATATGCTGTACCGGAGCGAAGCAGCGTAACTCTGATCTGTTCAGCCATGCAGGAGCCATGCCATGAGGTGAAGGGCCTGCAGGTCCAGGTGGCGAAGACTGCCGTGGTCCTGTGTTATGAGGTCCGGAAGGAGTGACAGGGCAATTGGGCTGGCTATGGACAGGTTGAGCAGTGTGGTGTACCAGTGCTGTCTGGGCCATGCTGGCGCAATCATGATTAGATGCGCTCTGTCCCTGTGGAGTTTTATCAGGACCTTGTGAACCAGAGGAAATGGTGGGAAGGCATGAAGCAGGTGGTGCTTCCACGACAGGAGGAATGCATCCGTGATCGATCCCGGTGAAAGACCCTGGAAGGAGCAGAACGCCTGGCATTTCCTGTTCGTGCGAGAGGCGAACAGATCTATGAGGGGAAATCCCCACTTCTGGAAGATCGAAAGAATAACATCTTGTCTTATCGACCATTCGTGACAGAGGAAGGATCTGCTCAGCTAATCTGCCAGAGTGTTCCGAACCCCTGGGAGAAAGGATGCTACCAGGTCTATCGAGTGGGCTATGCAGAAGTCCCAGAGTCGAATAGTCTCCAGATATAGGAGGGAAGATCAAGTACCTCCCTGTTTGTTGATATAATACATGGCCGTTGTGTTGTCTGTGAACACTGAGACACAATGGCCGTGTAGGTGCTGCTACAATGCCTGGCACGCGAGGCGGACTGCTTTCAGCTCTCGGACGTTTATGTGGAGCGTCAGCTCCTGTGACGACCAAAGGCCCTGAGTACGAAGGTGTCCGAAGTGAGCTCCCCAACCGAGAGATGACACATCTGTCGTTAGGGACAGTAAGGGCTGCGGTGGATGGAACAGTAACCCTGCACACACCGGGAAGGGAGTTAGCCACCAATCGAGGGAGCGTACGGTGTTCGGGGGAACGGTGACCAATGTTTCTATTGGGTCCCTGCCTGGACGGTAGACCGAATTGAGCCAAGTTTGGAAGGGCCGGAGGCGGAGCCTGGCATATTTGGTCACGTAAGTATAAGCAGCCATGTGGCCTAGGAGACTGAGACATGTGCGAGCCGAGGTCGTCGGTAAGTTCTGCACACCTCGAATGATCACCGTGATTGCCTGGAAATGCGGCTGAGGTAGGTAGGCCCTGGCTAGATTGGAGTCCAGGGTTGCCCCTATGAAGTCTAGCCTTTGTGTGGGAACCAGTGTGGATTTCTCCATATTGAGGAGTAGACCCAAACGTGTGAACAGGTCCTTGATGATGTCCACGTGCTGTCTGACCTGTGTCTCGGAGGTCCCTTTGATGAGCCAGTGGACCAGATATGGGAATACATGTATCTGACGTCGGCGGAGGTGTGCGGCGACTACGGCCATACACTTTGTAAACACCCTTGGGGCCGTGGAGAGGCCAAATGAGAGGACTGTGAATTGGAAGTGCTGGTGATTGACTACAAAGCGCAGATACCTCCTGTGTGGAGGGAAGATGGCAATGTAAAAGTATACGTCCTTCATATCGAGGGTGGCACACCAGTCTCCAGGATCCAAGGACGGGATAATGGTCCCCAGGGAGACCATGCGGAACTTCAACTTTACCATGAACTTGTTGAGGCCTCGCAGGTCTAGGATAGGCCTGAGGCCTCCTTTGGACTTGGGGATCAGAAAGTAACAGGAGTAAAACCCTTTTCCCGTCTCATCTGGTGGTACCTCCTCTATTGCTCCTGCGGCAAGGAGAGCCTGTACCTCTTGTAAGAGGAATTGCTCGTGAGAGGGGTCCCTGAAGAGGGACTGGTTGGAGGGTGGGAAGATGGGGTTGAAACAAATTGGAGGTGGTATCCTTGTTTCACCGTGCGTAGGACCCAGAGATCTGAGGTCAATTGGGACCACGCCAGGAGGAAGTAGGAGAGATGGTTGGAGAAGGGAGGAGAAGGATCCTGTCCTGGACTGGTATGCCGTCCTCGTGCGTACCTTCAAAAGGCAGACCTAGGCCCCAGTGGTGGTTTTGAGGGGCCGTGGTTTTGACCCCCTTGGGGCCCGGACTGGCATCTAGGGCCACCCCGCCCGCACCTTCTGCTGAAGTCTTGCCTGTGCCTGGGCACAAAGTACGGCCGATGGGGCTGGGGCCGGAAGGGTCTGCGCTGGGTCACAGGTGTATGCATGCCCAAAGAGCGCATGATGACCCTGTTGTCCTTTAAGCTCTGCAACCTGGGGTCGGTCTTCTCCGAGAACAGACCCTTGGCGTCAAAGGGTAAGTCTTGGGTGGTGTATTGCAGTTCGGGTGGCAGGTTGGAGACCTGTAGCCATGAGATGCGCCTCATGGTGATGCCGGAGGCCAAAGTTCTGGCTGCCGAGCCGGCTGCATCTAGAGAAGCCTGGAGGGAGGTTCTAGCCACCTTTTTCCCTTCTTCAAGGAATGCAGCGAATTCCTGGCGAGAGTCCGGGGGGAGTAGTTCTGTAAATCTACCCACCTCCGCCCAGGTGTTGTAATTATAATGGCTCAATAGAGCCTGCTGATTTGCCACCCGGAGCTGTAGGGCACCTGCCAAATATACCTTGCCGCCAAGTAGGTCCATCCGCCTAGCCTCCTTTGATTTGGGGGCTGGTGCCTGTTGGTCATGGCCTTTCCCTTTCGTTGACCAATTGGACAACTAATGAGGAGGGACGAGGGTGGACATATAGGTATTCGTACCCCCGAGAGTATACCATGTATTTCCTCTCAACTCCCTTTGCCGTAGGGGGAATGGAGGCTGAGGACTGCCATAAGGTGTCCGCAGTGACTTGGATGGTCCTAATAAAAGGCAAATCCACCCTAGTGGGAGTATCCGCCGTCAGGATGCTCACAACTGGGTCCTCGACCTCTGGGACTTCCTCCACTGGAAGATTGATGTTGAGCGCTACCCTCCTAAGAAGGTCTTGATGGGCTCTTAGGTCTATTGGAGCAGGCCGTGAGGAGGAGGTCCCCGCCACCGTCTCATCTGGGGAGGAAGAAGATGAAACACCGGGGATGAGCGGGTCCTGTATAGCCTCTTGCTCATGCATTGGTTCCTGCTCCAGTGGCACCGGGGAACCCAGTGGGTGGACCATTGGCTCCTCTGTCCCAGATGGCGGGGGAAAGATAACAGTGGCCTCTGGTGCTCGATGCTCTGAGGAAGCGGAGCGGGTCTGAACCAGTGGAGCACCTTGGGCCTGATGGTATGTCCAAGGTGTCCAAAAGGACCACTGGTGAGGTCCTGAGATCAAACCTCTTGGAAGACTCTGGTAGGCACAGCCGTATTGCGATCTTGGTCATAATAACTGTCCACATGGGAGGACACCGACGTCTGTCTGGATGGCCATGGAGGAGTGGAAAAGCCTTGTGCTGAAGTTCCCATGGACCTCGCTCCCCTCTTTATCGGAGACTGGTGCCAGGATTCATAATGGTACCGGGATCGAGATTGGGATCTGAGACCAGACCGGTACCGGGAGGTCGACGGAGATCTCGAGTCCCTGCGGCGTGAATGGCTCCGAGAGGCACGGTGCCTGGATCGGTGTGGAGAACTGGAGCAGTGCCGTGGGTAGTAAGACAGGGAGCAGGAGACCAACAGGTGCCGCGAGTCTGACCGGTGGTGCGTAGGAGAATGGTGCCGGGACTGTGAGTGGCGTCGAGAGCGGGAGCAGCAGCTCGACCTAGAGCGTTTACGGGACTGCAATCTTGAGCAGTGCCGGTCCGCTGTGCCAACAGATGGTGGCCTAATCAGGGTCAGCTTGCCTAGAGATTGGTTTACCCGCACCAGTGGTGCCGGGGGTAGAGGCAGTGCCAAGTCTGTTAAGGCAATTTAGTCTCTCGCTGCTGAAAACGCCTTTGGCGTGGACAGCATGGTGAGCTCTACTGCGGCACGCGCCGGGGAACTAACAGGCGCCGGACTTGACGGCCCTTGTGGGACCGGAATCGACGGTACCAATTTAGTCGGTGCCACGGCGGGTGTTGGCGCCGGACGAGCCGATCTAGGAGTACTTTCTGGCTGCGGTGCTGGCGGTGTCAAAGCAGCAGGAGTCTTGGCCTTCCTCGACCTTGGGGAGAGGGAGCGTCCTGGAGCTGACTTCGGTGCCGGTGACAGCCGGTGCCGAGAGTCCTTAGCGTATCAGTGCGATCCGGTGTCACGGAGGCACTTCTGTTCACCGACTGACCAGCGCTCGGTGCCGAAGATGGAGGGGTGAGAGCCGCCTCCATGAGGAGCTGTTTCAGTCTGATGTCCCACTCCTTTTTAGTTTGCGGCTTGAAAGCCTTGCAAATGGAGCACTTGGCCGTTAAGTGTGATTTCCCGAGGCACTTTAAACAGGAGTTGTGTGGGTCTCCTGTCAGCATCGGCCTGTGACAGGTCGAGCACGGTTTGAAACCCGGTGAGTCGGGCATGGGCTCCGGCACCGGATGCAGGGAAGGGGCTACTCCCCGAACCCCGCTAACTAATACTAAACTAACTATACTATTAAGGTAAGAACTTACAACTAATTATATATATATATACAAGAATTATAGCAATAACAAACGAGAAACTACGAGTAGCTAGGGAGGTGGAGGTCAGGTAAGCCGCACTTCACTGTTCCAACGACCGACACGGATGGTAAGAAGGAACTGAAGGTGGCCGGGTCGGCTGGGGTATATATCCAGTGCCACAGCGGCACCACTCCAGGGGGTGCCCAGTCGACCCACCGAGTGTTGCTAGGGTAAAAAGTCTTCCGACGAATGTGCATGCGGCGCTCGCACACCTAACTGGAATGGATATGAGCAATCACTCGAAGAAGAACCTTTATCCAAGAGTTCTCACTGACAAAGAGTGTCACAGTTTCAGGCTAAATGCACCTTTTTTTAATGTGCTCCACCAATGGCACCTTATGATGGGATGCTCTATTCAGCACTGGATGGTGCCTCCTCCTGACTATCCTGAGGATTAGCTATGTGTGGCTGATGCCCCTTCTTGTGGTCATATGCTGTCTCTTCTTGTCATTCTCAGTCTGCAGCCCCTCTCTCACTCCAGGAGCTGCTGCTGCCTCTTCAAGTATATATGTTTGAGCCTTTTAGGGTGGAGTCCTTCAAAATCTCTTCCATTCAAGAGGTACCCAGTGCCCTGACCACATCACTCCTGCCACTTCCCCAATAGTGGGAGGGGAACCCAAGCTTGCCCTATATTCCAGGATCCCACCCAGGGACTGTAGAACACACAGCCAAGGTCTGTTCAGTCTCCAAGTTTGTTTCTTACTCCCTGGGGTGCTGCCTATTCCACAGGAGCTCTTCCCCACCCTACTCTGTACAGAGTACACCCCTCCCTCTGGGCCACGCCCCCAGCTTCTTTTATATATATATGTGTATGGAGATATACCTCTCTTATCTCACAGAGCTTCAAGGGACCCTAAAAAGTCATTGAGTCCAGCCCCTCACCTTCACCAACAGGGCCAAGTACTGATTTTGCTTCAGATCCCTAAGTCGCCCCCACAAGAATTGAGCTTATAACCTTGGGATTTAGGAGGTCAATGCTCAAGCCACTGAGCTAGGTCATCTTGATTTTTTTCCTGACTTCCCTCTTTCCTGCTGTCCTGAAGAGAAGGTGACAATAAACTTCCTCCCAGCAGCCCTTTCTGCTGCCAGCTTCCTAAGTTTATACTAATCCTGCCCACCTCTGCTCAGGTCAGCTTCCTTCTAATCAAGGCCCTCCACTCAGCCTATATCTCGCTCATTAGCTGCGTAATTGGCTGATTGGGTCTACCTGGGCTCATTCAACTCTCTGGGTATGTCTACACTATGGGATTATTCCGATTTTACAGAAACCAGTATTTGGAAACAGATTGTATAAAATTGAATGCACATGGCCACACTAAGCACATTAATTCGGCGGTGTGCGTCCATGTACCAAGGCTAGCGTGCATTTCCAGAGCGTTGCACTGTGGGTAGCTATCCCATAGCTATCCCATAGTTCCCGCAGTCTCCCCCGCCCATTGGAATTCTGGGTTGAGATCACTATACATGATGGGGCAAAAACAGTGTCGCGGGTGATTCTGGGTAAATGTCATCAGTCAATCCTCTGTCCGTGAAAGCAACGACAGACAATCATTTTGCACCTTTTTCCCTGGATTGCCCAGGCAGACGCCATAGCATGGCAACCATGGAGCTCGTTCTGCCTTTATTCACTGTCACCATATGTCTACTAGATGCTGCTGACAGACGCGGTACTGCAGTGCTACACAGAAGTATCCCGTTGCCTTTGCAAGTTAGCAGAGACAGTTCCCAGTCATATTGTACCATCTGCTGCTGCCATGGGTGCTCCTGGCTGGCCTCGCTGAGGTCTGCCGGGGGCGCATGGACAAAAATGGGAATGACTCCCTAGGTCATTCCCTTCTTTATGTTTTGTCTAAAGATAGAGTCAATCCTGCCTAGAGTATCAGGCAAGCCTACTAAAGAACCAGAGAGGCAAACAGCTGTTCCGGGTCAAAGCCCCAGACATCCCACAGAAATGATGAACTGCATGCCATTCTAGGAGGTGCCCCTGCAACAACCCCACCCGTTGCTTCCCTCCTCCCCCAACCTTCCTGGGCTACCATGGCAGTTATCCCCCCATTTGTGTGATGAAGTAATAAAGAATGCAGGAATAAGAAACACTGACTTTATTGAGTTAAAACATGGGGAGGCAGCCTCCAGCTGCTATGATATTCCAGGCAGCACTGACTCTCCAGGAGACAAAGCTTAAAGAAAGGAATGACCAGGAGTCATTCCCATTTTTGCCCAGGCACCCCCAGCCAACCTCACTGAGGCCAGCCAGGAGCACTCACAGGATGATGATGACAGATACCAGTCCTACTGTACCACCTGCTATCAGGAAGGGAAGGGGATGCTGCTGTGTAGCGCTGCAGCACCACGTCTGCCAGCAGCGTCGAGTAGACATACGGTGACATTGAAAAAAGACGAGAAACGATTTTTTTCCCTTTTCTTTCGGGGGGGAGGGGGAGGCGGAGATTGATGACATGTACCCTGAACCACAAGCAACTGTGTTTTTGACCCTTCAGGCATTGGGAGCTCAGCCAAGAATGCAAATAGTTTTTGGAGACTGCGGGAATTATGGGATATCTAGAGTCCTCAGTCCCCCCTCCCTCCCTCCATGAGCGTCCATTTGATTCTTTGGCTTTCCGTTACGCTTGTCATGCAGCACTGTGTTGAGTCCCTGCTGTGGCCTCTGTCTATCATAGCCTTGGAGATTTTTTCAAATGTTTTGGCATTTCGTCTTTTGGAATGGAGTTCTAATGGAACAGATTAATCTCCCCATATAGAGATCAGCTTCAGCATCTCCTGTACGGTCCATGCTGGAGCTCTTTTTTTGATTCTGGGACTGCATGGTTACCTGTGCAGATCAGCTCTCCACGCTGGGCAAACAGGAAATGAAATTCAAAAGTTCGCTAGGCTTTTCCTGTCTACCTGGTCAGTGTATCCGAGTTCAGATCGCTGTCGGGAGCGGTCACAATGGAGCACTGTGGGATAGCTCCCAGAGGCCAATACCATCAAATTGCTCCACACTAACCCTAATCTGAAATGGCAATACCAATTTCAGCGCTACTCCCCTCATCGGGGAGGAGTACAGATATCAGTATTAAGAGCCCTTTATATCGATATAAAGGGCTTCATTGTGTGGACAGGTGTAGGATTAATTTGGTTTAACGCTGCTAAATTTGATATAAACTTGTAGTGTAGACCAGGCCTCTCAGAGCTAAGGTGTGAGAATTTACCCCATCACACATCTATTTAAAGGTTTCCAGCCTCCAGCAATCACCTCCATTGGGCAGAGAACTATATCTCATTCTCCTAACCAGGGGTTCTTTAAGCCTGCACAACTCCCTAGATTTACACTGTGATATCCCCAGCAAGCCAGACTGCCTGAATAGTCCAGTGCCTGCACTTTGCTTTCTGCTCAAAGGCTATTGCTCACAATTATAAGCTATCCCACAGATCCCTCTAAGCAAGCACATTTATTCTCAAGGTGAAAGCACTATAGAGAAAACATATTAAAGCAATAAAAGAATCTACACACATGCTAAAAAGCTTACCAGAAGTCAGCCTAAATCCAACGCAGGGCTCTGGTGAGTGTCAGCCCTTCAAAACCTACACCTGGGTTTTCCCTGTCATTACAAGCTTAGATACAGAATCAGAACAATGGCTGTGCAGAGCAGCCATCTGTTTATGCAGCTCAGGCCCTTGATCTTGGCCTTTTGGAACAGGTAACCCACAGACAATGACTCTTTCCTCAGGGCAGTTTCAAAAAGCTGGGGTTTTGCATACCAGAGCTGGGTCATTTGCATTAACCTCTCCCTAGGGACCCCCAGGAAATCCATTTTACGCTCACTCTCCCAAAAGTCCGTATTTGTTTGTCACACTTTCAGTATAATATTTTGAACTCCTATGTCTTATATCTGTCACATCTCCCTGCTAGGGAGGTTACAAACAATCCTAGTTAACAACACATACATTGAATACAATCAAGTTTTTCAAGGCTATTGCAGGAAATTGCCACATCTGTCAGTGGGAAAACCAAGTTCATCAATTGACCTTTTGGACTGAAGAGAAGGAATTTTAACAGGCTTTCCCCAGCTCTCTATAGAGTATCCTAACCACTGGGGAATGGGATATTCTGGTGATGGTCTAATCAGTCTCTTATGTTGAGCTGATCCACTGTGTATAAATACTTGAATATAAGTAATGGGCCAAGAAGACAGCAAGAATGATTAGCCCTGTGGCTTGGGAGAATTCAAATAGTTCTTGCCTCATTGATCCCTTCCTAGCTGATGCCAAATATCAGTTTGTCCAGTGCTCCAGTGGGGTGGGATCCTCTCCAGGGTGTGAAGGATTCACAGTAGCTGAAGGGGCACTGGAAGGACCACTGCAGAATATAGTCACACAGCTCAGTGTGTAAGGCACGGGTCATGAGGGTAGCTCCAGATTAAATGTTCTTCTTAATGTCATAGTAGCCCTGCCTCAGCAACTTCTTCTTTGCACAGCCTTAGGTCTCGTCTCTGGAGTATCCCATGTTCTGCATCTTCTTCACCAAGATGCTAGATACATTGTAGTTCCTGCAAACGTTCCATAGCTGGGCTGGCACTTGCTCCTCTTTCAGTCATGCAAGGAAACCATGAGTCTTCCTCCTGAGCCAGGCAGCAGCGTGATACTGAGTTCAGAGTCATGCTAATAGCGCTTGGGAAAAGGGAGCAGGTTACAGGTACAGCAGTGGCTGCACAGGATGCACTGGGCAGTGAGAAGCAAGGCTGTCGGTCACCAGAACCCCTTCACAGTAGAATTTGAAAGTTTTACTGTAATGCTGCCATGCACAGAGCTGGAACTCACCTGGCTCACCAATCTGTTAGTATTGTTAAAATAGGGATTAGAGTTATAAGAATATGTTTAGTGTTTGGACTTTATGCATTTGCTCTGTTACTCTAAATCACCCACAAAGAAGGCCCATCAACACTAGACAAACCGTTGTGGAACATCAGGGGACAAAAAAAGACTTTGTTGACTGCTCCTCTCACGAAGAGGAGACGTGCAAGTGAATTCCTCCCAACAGCGAATGTGTGATTCAAAGCAGAAGGAGGGAAGGAATAAAAAGCCCTAAGAAGGAGGGACTTTATCTTTTATGCTGCTTGGACCCTGAGGGGCAAGGATTCCTAAGCATAAAGCAAAAGATCCCCAGTGCTTGCCCTAAAGGACATATAAAGCTTGCTTATTATAGAAGCATCTTTTACTTTTTGGAACTTAAGATCAGAATTCATTTGTATCTATGTTTTATCTGCTTTAACCTTGTACAAAACTTTCCCTAATGTGATGGGGCAAGGCAAGATGGCTACAGTAAAGTAGTAAGGAACAGGTATGTTAGCCCCAGGCTAAACAAATCCCTGGTACCATGGTAACCAAATGGCAGTTGCTCCAGGTTAATCAAGACAGCTGGGGCCAATTAAGATCTTTCTAGAAGGCAGTGGAGATAGCTACATTGATTGGGACACCTGAAGCCAGTCAAGGGCTGGGTGGAACTGGTTAAAAGCCTCCCAGTTAGTCAGTGAGGTGCGTGTGTGAGGAGCTGGGAGCGGAGAGGGAGAGGGAAAGGGAGATGGAAAGTGTGTGCTGCTGGAGGACTAAGGAGTACAAGCGTATATCGCACACGGGGATCTGTAGTTGTGAGATAAAGAAGTGTTTTGGAGGAGGCCTTGGGGAAGTCGCCCGGAGTTTTTAGCTGTTTCATGAGCTATTCAGGAGGCACTTATAGACAGTGCAAACCACGAGGCCGCTGGGCTGGCAACTTGGAGTAGAGGTGGGCGGGTTCCCCCAAACTCCAACTCCTGATCCAGACACAGGACATATTGACCCAGACTGTGGGTCCACTAGAGGGTGAAGATCTCTGAGGAAACAAATCTGCCAATAAGTGCAGAACCGACCAAGATAGAGGAGAGAACTTTGTCACACTAGTTAATAAATCTGTAGATAATACTATTTTAGGATTGGCTACAACATCGTCTCTGTATGAGATCTATGTAGTAATTTGACCTGGGTTAGTGACTGGTCCTTTGGACTGGGCACACCTGAATATTGCATGTGATATTTTGCAGGGCCGTCTCCAGCTTTTTTTGCTGCCCTAAGTGGCAAGAGGAAAAGACAAGAAAGAAAAAAGATAAAGCCGATCTGGTTGGCACTTCTGGCGTGAACTTCAGTTCATAGCCGTCACTTCTCGGCTGCATTCAGTGGGGGGATTGGTCTTCATCCTTTCTTCCTCTTTGGCTACACTTTGGCAGCAGATCAAGAGACAGAAGGGATGAGGGCCCGCTGCCAAATTGCCCGCAGAAGATCTGGATGTCCCGCCCCTTTCCATTGGGACGCCCAAGCATCTGCTTCTCTCTGGTTCCTGGAGGCAGCATGGATATTTTGTAATAAGCGGACATCTAATTGCCTAACGGCAGGTTTACTTAACCATACAAGATAGACCAGGGTAGCCAAAGGGACGTCTATGATCCAGTTCAGGCCCTTTGATGTTTGAGGAAGTTACACTTGTATATTGGTGTTGTGAATCCGTATAGAACTCAACGCTTTGATATTTGTGCCGCTTTTCCTACAGTCTGCTGACGATGGGCACACCTGGTCTGAAGCCACTTTAGACAGTTGACAGAAGACAGGGTTTGGTGAATCACACCGAAGACACCAGAAACCAAATGGGACAGGGGCTCTTCCATTATGTTGTGTGTGATACATTATGATACAACTTCATAGGGAATTTCGTTAATTGAGTTCTGGTCCCAGCAACAGTGCTACCACTGTTTGGTCTACCTATCTCCACCTTCTGCTCTTTATCATCCATGCCATGTTGTGAAGTCTCTCTTTCCCCGGGTTTTTAATTCACCAGCTCACAGCTGCATTCCTCCAGGGGGGATGCAAAAAAGTAATGCAAAAAATAACCCAGCTTAACGTTCTGTTATGACATTTACTCTATATGATTAATGAAATATGCTTATTATAACTGGATCATCTTATGCAAAGGTCTTTTGTAAGGTATCAATACAAAGTTATATCTACTGAGTATTCGAAAGGGTAGCCTGTTAGTTGGTCTGTAAAAGCAGCAAGGCATCCTGACGAAATGGGATTCACCTGAGCTCATGCTCCAAAACATCTGTTAGTCTATAAGGTGCCACAGGATTCTTTGCTGAATCTACTGAGTGTGATCGTCTATTTATATAAATGTACCATTCTTGTATCTGAAACTAGAAATATGAAATATAACTCTGAGGGCCTATTGTAATTATGCAAGTGTGGGCCATTAATGGGCCATTAATTGTGGTTTGGAATCTTGATGACTTCCATTAAGCAGGACAATTGACTGCAGATGGGTGTGTTTTACTTGTAAGTCTTCCTGTATATATGTGTACTGGGAAGTGGTTAATGAAGTCTTGCAGTGACATGTGATCACGTCACGTGAACTGTAATCCATCTTTAACCTGGTGCTTTTCCATTGGGAAAGAAAGGGGTGGGAATCCAGAGAGGGACAAAGGATTCCCACCTTATGCAAAAGATATACAAATAGGTGGAACAGAGAAAAGGGGCAGCCATCATGAGAAATCCCATAGCTACTGCCTGAGCTGGAACAAGGGCTGACCCAGGGGAAAAGACTGTGGCCAGACTAGGAAGGTGTCCAGTCTATGAAAGAAACTTATTGAAACATTTCTCAGAGTGAGATTTTATCTGTTCTCAGTTGTATTACTGTATTAGGCTTAGATTTGCGTGTTTTATTTTATTTCACTTGGTAATTCACTTTGTTCTGTCTGTTACTGCTTGGAACCACTTAAATCCTACTCTCTGTGTTTAATAAAATCACTTTTTCCTTATTAATTAACCCAAAGTAAGTGATTAATACCTGGGGGTGGGGTGGGGTGGCCAACAGCTGCACATACCTCTCTATCAGTGTTATAGAGGATGAACAATTTATGAATTTACCCTGTATAGACCCCATTGGGAGTTGGTCATCTGAGTGTTAAAGACAAGAACACTTCTGTAAGCTGCTTTCAGTTAAGCCTAGCTTTGCAGCAGGCTCAAACCAGGCAGGGCACTGAAGTCCCAAGCTGCCAGGGCAGGAAGGCAGGGGCAGAAGTTGTCTTGGCACATCAGTTGGCAGCCCCAAGGGAGTTTCTGTGATCCAACCCGTCACACTTGTCTTTACCCTTCCAAGGGCCACTCTGTGTGTCAGTGGCTATTCTAATCCCCTGACCATGCCTGCTCTTGGCCAAAAAAAAACGGAGAGAAAATGCACCAGGCAGAAAATATCTTTATTTTAAACTGTGATTCATAAGAAATGTGCAGGATTCGAATACCTTGAGAGGAATCATTTAATAACCAGGATAGAGCCAGGAACATTTGTACAAAGCACATTTTCAAGGCACTGAAATGGCTACATTTCTCCTGAACTAAAGAATTAAAGGGATGAATTTTCTAAACTACAAATGACACCATCATCTAGGGCTTTTTCCTTTTCACTTTTATTCATTTTGTTCCTGTTCATCCCCAGGTTCCCCACTCCAGTCCCCATTGTCTTCTCCCCGCTATTGCCTCAGAGTTCAAAAACAGTGAGTCAGGCCACAAAAATCATGAGATTCTCCTAAAATTCAGGACAATTTAAAATATATATATATTTTTCAAAAACCTGGTTTGGGTTGAACGTTTGATTTTTTTTTTAACCCATTGCCTCCCTTGCCAAATATTCCAGAGATAATTTCAGTTTAAAAATATGATAAACACATCCTCATATTAAAGAAATTAATATAATAAATACTAATACACAATATAATCAATAAAATAAATATATTTGCCCCATCATATATTAATATTTATAATTATCACAGTAATTAATGATCATTAATTCAATACCTCATGAAATAATCCTCTCCCAATATCCCCAGCCTTCCCCGTTCCCTTCTGTGAGCAGCTTCTTGATATCTCCCTTCAGCTCTCTCCCACTTCTCCCAGCCCCCTTTCCCCTATAGCCCTGCTTCCTAACAGCTATCTCTAGCCTTCTTTCTCCAGAGCCCTGCTGTCTGACAGCCTCTTCCCTGCCCTGCCCCCAGCCCCACACGGAGGAATTGGCCTGGCTGGCTGGTGGTGGAGTAGAGCAGAGGTTACATGAGGACTGACTGGAGCAGCACTGACTTCCCAGCAAAGACCAGCTGGACCAGTGACTGCAGAGCAGAATTGACTTCACAGCACCCCAGTTCAGCCAGCTGGGAAAGCTGAGCTGAAATGACAGAGCTGGACCAGGTGGCTGCTCATTGGGGTGGGACAGAGTGGAACAGTGCTGCTACCAGGACTGGAGCAGCCCAGCTGAGGAGAGATTCCTCTGGGTGCCCCTAAGCTACCACAGAGACTGACTCTACCTGTGAGCGGGGATTTGGTGTGTGGGGTTTGTGGTGAGATGGAGTTCTGGGCTTTCCATCAGCTGGACACTTATTAGTTGAAGCTGGGAGGGGCTGACCGAACTCCTCATGTTTTTATTTGGGTTGGTCAAATTCCTATCTGCAAATACACATTCTGCGATTTTTGTATTTCATTTGACTCTTTTCCTCTCCCCCATCACAAACAAAGATTCCCATGTTCCATGTTGCCAAAAAGCGCGCTCCACCAGCTCCTGGCTGCCTGGGGTTGTGTTGGTCTCTTTGCTCACCAGAGATTTTATTAGTGCTGGCTCCTCCTGGTCTGTGCTGTGGTCCTGTGTTAGAGCCCCTTTCCCTGCCCAGACCACAGCTACAGCCTCCGCTTGGGAGCAGCTCCGGCTTTAGCTCTGGAGATAGCTGGTTCAGTCCCCGGTGTACTGGCTACGGTGGTGCCATTGCACTTGTAAGTCGGAAAAACCTTCTGCAAAGTTTTGTCTTTATTCTTATGTATGCCAGAGCCAACAGTACAAGCACAGCTCAGCGTGGAGGTTCCATGAACTCATAACACAGGGACCCAGCCCTCTTTGCTCCCACAGGCACCTGGAAGAGGGTCTTTATGGCTTCACAATGGACTGCAGGGCTGTTTAATTACAGTGTAGACTTCCTGGCCTGGGCTGGAGCCTGAGCTCTGGGACTCTCCCACCTCAGAGAGACACTAGGAGAGGGTTGTGCTGGCCACTCACCCCCCACAGATGCCAGAGGGGTCACAGAATAGACTCTGAGTCACCCCAGGTGGGGCCACAGGCTGCCAGGCTTCCATCCAAGCCTCCGGTGTTGTGTATTTGGTTGTCATGGTTTTTGTTCCCATGGCAACTGAGTTAGATTATTAGGGGATAGCCCAGCCAGCTTTGGCCAGTTAGGCGAGCTCTGTGTCTGCAAATAAATGGTAGTTTTGTTAGCTGTCTGCTGTCTGTCCTCAAGTGATTTCTTCCTAAACCGGCTGCCCCCAAGGATATAACAGCCTGGCTGCCAATTTCGCACAGTCAGACAACAGGGCGATTAGAAGAGCACAGCAGGGCACGCTGCGCAACAGAGAAGCTTTGAAAGCCAGTTTTATGACTGGCTAGGGTATGGTGTGACAGTTATGTTTGTTTATCTTGAAGTTACCCACACCCTATATATGTGAAAGGAAATAAAGTCAAAATTGTTTAAAAACTGTTCTTTATTATCTGATGCACAACGCATTGAGTGAAATTAGAAGGTAGACGGGGGGTGGAGGAGGAGGGAAGGACAAGTCAAGAACCAAAGCAAAAGTTCGCATATGCCAGCTTTTTGGTGCTTGGGCGACCCTCTGGGGTTGAGTGTGTGGGTCCCCGTAGCCTCCCCCTTGTATCCTTGGGCATCTGGGTGAGAAGGCTATGGAACTTGGGGAGGAGGGAGTTTGATTATACAGGGGCTGCAGTGGAAGTCTGTGGTTTTGCTGCCTTTCCCGCATTAGATCCACAATACAGGGGAGCAGGTCAGTTTGCTCCCCCATGAGCGTGACCATAGCACCCTGCCTGCTCTCATCGCATGCGTCCCTCCTCTCTTCGTGTTCCTGTAACGCTTTACGGAACTCTGCAATTGTTTGCTTCCATGCATTCAGCTGGGCCCTCTCAGTGCAGGAGGACTCCATGAGCTCAGCAAACATGTCGTCCTGAGTTCGTTTTTTCTGCTTTCTAATCTGGATCAGGCTCTGGGACAGAGTAAATAGGGGCCGCGTTGAAACATTTGCATGTGTGGGAGGAGAAAAAGGGAGGGTAATATTTTAAAAGATCCATTTCAGAGAACAAAGGGAACACTTTGGTGTGAGTAAGCCATCACACATGTCCAGGCAACTGAATTCAGCTTGCAGGCAGCCGCTAGGGGCACGCAGGTTTCTGCTTCTTCTACATTCATTTCAATGCTTTCAAACTGCTGGGCCCCCTTTCCCATAGCAAGCAATGCCTAGTGGGTTTGCCATATAAAAGGAGGGCCTGAGGGCTCTCTGGGATGATCACTGCACACAACCACAGACATACCCTATCCCCCACTGCATGGCTCCAATCAGGCTCAGAGGATGAGCCATTTATTCTAAACGTGAACAACCCAGCATGACTGGATTCCCCCCATGCCCTCCACTGCGTGGCTCTGATCAGGCTATCACTCAGAGCTATCACTCACGGCAGAAAGTACCTTCTCTAGGGTCATGGAAAAAGGAGCCCACCTATTGGAGTCGAGGGGAGGCATTGAGATCCAGCGTTAAGATTAGTTCCTGGCTGGGGATGGGGGGAAACGGATTCCCCATTTGCCACCTGTGCACTGTCCTCCTCCTCCTCGCTGCCTCTTCGTCTATCCAATGTCTCACTGCCTCCTCGCGTCCATGCAACTCCACCTTGCAGGATGTCCACGGACAGTGGTGGGATAGAGGTGGCATCACCACGACAGAAACAAAACTAACATAGAGCTCACAGTCAGAGCGGAATGTAATGGAGCTGTGACCCAGAGCCACCGTTTGCGCTCCCTGGCATTTTGGTACGTTTGCCTGTGCCTCCCTTGAATTTATTGTATGACACTGCTCTGATGTGCCTGGCGTAAGCCTCTTGTTCCGTCATGGCCCTGGAAGACTTTTAGTGTTGGTATTTTTGCGTTCCCTTTTTTTGGACGTAGCTAAGTCGTAATAGACGTTGTCCTCTCCCAGCAATTGCGATGAGATCCAGTACCTCCCATTCGGACGCATGGCTGGGGCTTCGTCTGCAATCCAGGACTGTCGTAAATTCATCCTGTGATGGTGGACTCTGCCATCGGTTGTCAAGGAATGGTGGAACTGGGTGCTTGTGGTCACCTGATGGCTGCTGGTGACCAAACCAGAAAATGAAATTCAAAAGTTAACCGGGGTATTTTCCTGCCCACAAGACTGGGCTAGTGCATCGGAGTTGAGAGTAGTTTAGTCCAGCAGCGCGTCCACAAAGGAAGCACGTTGGGGTAAGCTCCCCGGGAAGCGCCATAACATCGAATTGGGTCCACAATACCTCTTAACCCTGAGGATATGCGAGCTCAATTTAAGCAGAATACTACACTATGCCAATGTAAAGGAGTACGATGAAATCAATAATTAAGAGTCCGTGTTAAATCGGAAAAAAACGTTTCAGTCATGAGGACTTGAAACATTTTTTTTTTTTCAAATAACATCGTCAAATTCTGAAATAACAGGCTTAGCGTAGACCAGGACCTCAGTCTCTGACCACCATATCACAGTGACTTCCTACCCTCTCTCAGTATTCTTAAACAGAATTGCCAGAAGGAGCTTTGTTGTATTGAATCTAATTTTCCTTGTAACCTTGATATGTTTTATTGCAATGAAACATTTTGTTACTTTAACGTCTCTGCGTTTTCAGTATGAAACACCTTCTTTCACTGGTTAGAAGGCTTTAGAAGTCCCAAAAGGATATGAAACCGTCATCCATCCCTGGATCTTATGAGTTACACAGAATGCCATCTTTATGCTTGTTAATGTGTTACACAGAATCCATCTTTATGCTGCTTTAATAGAAATAATATACTATTTATCCCACAATTTCCTTGGAATTCTAATCCACAATGCCATGTTGGAATGCACCTTTGCTTTCCTCTCAGGCCCTGGATTATATTAAAATTTTTCAACTGATTGGGCAGACTTCTTTGGAATAATAAAGAACATAAGAACGGATACGAGTCAGACCAAAGTCCATTTAGCCCAGATCCTATCTCTACCGACCAGTTGGTCAAATGCCAAGTTGCCCCAGAGGAATCAGAGTGAAGCTAACCAGGGCAATGATCAAGGACTCTCTCCTGCCATCCATCCCATCCTCTGATGAAACAGAGGCTAGCGACCACCATTCCTTTACCCACCTGCTTAATTAGCCAATTTATGATCTAACCTCCATGAATTTATCCAGTTTTCCTTTTAAATTTGTATATCCCGAACCTTCACAACCTCCTCAGGTAAGGAGTCCATAAATTGACTGTTGCTGCCGTGAAGAAGAACTTCCTTATTTTTTTTTTTAAACCTGCTGCCTGTTAATTTCATTTGGTGACCCCTAGTTCTATGTATTATGGGATAAAAATAACTTTTCCTTATCCACTTTCTCAACATCATCTCATGATTTTATTATACCTCTATCATATTCCCCCTGTAGTTCTTCTTTTCCAGAGCTGAAGAAGGCTAGCCTCTATAATTTTTCCTATATTGGGACCCTCGTCCACCTTAATCATTTTAGTTGCCCTTTTCTGAACCTTTTCTATGCGTAGAATATACCTTTTTGAGGTGAGGAGGACCACATCTGTACACAGTATTTGAGTAGTGGGTTACAATGGATTATATAAGGGCAAAAAAAAAGCAAACAGCGATAATGACTTTCCTGAACTCCTGTTTGCATTTTTTGACCGCTCGCGCACATACATGCATCGTCAGGACTGTTTCCACCGATGACGCCAGATCTTTGTCGACTTGTTTGTAGCTAAATTGCCCCCATCAGTATTATATGTATAGTTGGGTATTTTTCAGCTTATAGCGGCAAGAATGACTTCTCGTGTCTGCTCACAACACACTTGTTAATGCATCCCAGAAGTCATGTTTGCTTTTTTTGAAACAGCATCACACTGTTTATTCATATTTAGCTGTGTGTCCACTATAACCCCTAGATCCCTTTTGGCCGTACTCCTTCCTAGACAGTCTCTTCCCATTCTGTATGTGTGAAACTGATTGTTCCTCCCTAAGTGGGAGCACACTGCTTTGTCTTTATTAAACTCCATCCGTTACCTCAGACCATTTCTTCCAATTTGTCCAGATCATTTTGAATTTGACCTTGTCCTCCAAAGCAGTTGCAATCCCTCCAGTTGATAATATCTGCAAACTTAATAAGCGTACTTTCTATGCAATATCTAAGTCGTTGATGAAGATATTGAACAGAGCTGGTCCAAAACAGACCCTGCAGAACCCCACTTGTTATACCTTTCCAGCAGGATTGGGAACCATTAATAACTACTCTCTGAGTATGGTTATCCAGCCAGTTATGCACCACCTTATAGTAGCTCCATCTTTTAAGATGAGTTCCTATCTGCATCTAGTAACTTGCCCATACTGGTATTGCCCTGGCCTCTTCTTTTGTCATTCAATGTTGAACGCATTCTACAACAATATGTCTTACCTCACCTTTGGGGCGAAGCCAGACTTGTGGCACCTGCTCCCCTACTTGGTGTAAACTTTGCTCGTGCCAATCAGAAACGAACACACAGGTTTTGGGCTCCGTCCCTTATGACACTTCTGTGATGTCATAGTAAGTACTTTAGATCGCCTGCCATGTGCAGGCAGGAGAAGGAGAAAGAAAAACGAATCCTGTGTATCCTGTGTACACCCGTAACGAGCCTGATCACCTCGAATCCTCTCTCTCAGCTCACATGTTTCAAACAGAGTCTCTACGTTTACCGGTCGTTATGCGTTGGTTTGTATTTGTAAGTATCAGTTATTACTAAATGCTGCATCTTTGTTTATAAATATTGTTAGTAGATATTTAGTCATTGTGTGTTTTAAGTTTTATTAACCCTATTAGCTAATCATACTCTGCTCCTTACCCTTGTAACTATCCCCAATAAAACTTTAGATTGATTAATTGTAGTGTGTCTGCAGTTTGCATCGTGACTCATACTCTCCTTGCATCCCTTACCTATATAGTCTATTGCCATGTGCAGCCTGGTAAATAACAGGCCTGCATTTCCTTTCGCCCCTGCGAATACATGGCAATCTACACATCTAAGCTTATTTGCCTAGTTTATGATAAGGATATCATGCGAGACCGTATCAAATGCCTTACTAAAGTCTAGGTATACCACATCCACCGCTTCTCCCTTATCCACAAGGCTCGTTATCCTATCAAAGAAAGCTATCAGATTGGTTTGACATGATTTGTTCTTTACAATCCATGCTGGCTATTCCCTATCACCTTACCACCATTCAAGTGTTTGCAGATGATTTCTTTAATTACTTGCTCCATTATCTTCCCTGGCACAGAAGTTAAACTAACTGGTCTGTAGTTTCCTGGGTGTTTTTATTTACCTTTTATAGATGGCGCTATATTGCCCTTTTCCCGTCTTCTGGAATCTCTCTCGTCTCCATGATTTCCGAAGATTATAGCTAGAAGCTCAGATACCTCCTCTATTAGCTCCTTGAGTATTCTACATGCATTTCATCAGGCTCTGGTGACTTCTGAGCATCTAACTTTCTAAGTGATTTAACTTGTTATTTTTTCTTTTATCTTCTAAATCAGGGGTCGGCAACCTTTCAGAAGTGCTGTGCCAAGTCTTCATTTATTCACTCTAATTTAAGGTTTCACGTGCGCGGTAATACATTTTAATGTTTTTTAGAAGGTCTCTCTCTACAAGTCTTAATTAATATATAACTAAACTAGTTGTTGTATTGTAAATAAACAAGGTTTTCAAATGTTTAAGACGTTTCATTAAAAACTAAATTAAAATGTTGATCTTACGCCACCGACCCACTCAGCTGCTGCTGGTTTGGGTCTGTTCACCTAGGCCGCAGTGGGCTGAGTGGGCCTGCAGCCGGGACCCCAGCTGGCGAAGGTCCGCAGCCAGGAACCCCAGACCGGCACCGGGCTTGTGGGGCTGGTGGCTGGGATCCCAGACCGACAGTGGGCTGGCGGGCCTCAGCTCACTGCCGCTCAGGGGTTCCATCCTCCGGCTCCTGCCAGCCGGGATCCCAGCTGCTGGACCCACTCAGCCCAGTTCCGGTCTGGGGTCCAGGCCCTGCCCACATATAGTGGGTACCTACCTTCTCCCTGGTTCTGGCCCATTCTCTTCCTCTCTCTGCCCTGAGCTGAGAGTTGGAGCAGACCGAGCACAGGGCTGGGGGTGAAGGGTCTGGCCAGGAGCTAAAATGAAGGGGAGGCTAAGGGTTGGGGCAGGAGGTTTGGGTGTGGGGGCACTTACCTGGGCAGCTCCCATGTGGTGTGAGGGGTGCAGGTGGGAATGTGAATGAGGGTGCAGGAGTTCCCGTTTGGTGTTCAGGGTGGGGGTGGGGATGTGTGGGGTGCATGGGCTGTGGTGGGGGGCTGGGGATGTGGGGAGTGCAAGAGTCAGGACAGAGGGCTGGGGGCATGTGAAGGGGTACAGGTGTCAGGGTAGGCGGGCTGGGTATGTGTGGGAGTGCCAGAGTCAGTGCTGGGGTCATGGGGGAGGTGAAGGAGTCAACAGAGCGCTGGGTGGTACAGGTCTCAGAGCAGGCACTGGAGTGTGTGGGGGGGTGCAGGGCTAAGGGCAGAGGGCTGGGTGTGCGTGTGGGGAGGGGTCAGGGCTCAGGGCAGAGAGCTGGGTGACTGCCCCACCCAGAACTGCCAAACCCTCCCCCCGCTCCTTGTCCTGACTACCACCTCCTGAGACTCCATCTGCTATCTAAGCCTCCCTGCCCCTTGTCCCCTGACTGCCCCCCTAGGACCCTACCTCTTACCTGTCCCCTGACTGTCCCAACCCTTATCCACACCCCTGCACCACCCAGACAGAACCCCCTGGCCTCCCATGCCTATGTAACCACTCCCCACCCCCTGGACAGAACCCCCAGAACTCTGGACCCATATAACCCCCCTGCTCCCGGCCTGCCCCAATCCCTCTCCACACCTCTACCTCCTGACAGCCCCCCCCAGAACTCCTGACTCATCCACACCCCCAGCTTCTTGTCTCCTGACCACCACCTCTAGAGATCCCCCCACACCCTAACTGCTCCCCCAGGACCCTCTTTGCTCCCTGTCCCCTATCCACCCCCTGCCTCTGACAGACCCCGGGACTCCCATACCCCATCCAACCCCATCCTGCTCCCTGACTGCCCCCTGCAGAGACCCCCACCCCCTAACTACCCCCTGGGATCCCACCCACCCTGCTCCCTGTCCCTTGACGTCCCCACCTCTTACCCAACTCCCTCCCGGCCCTGGACCCCTTACCATGAGGCTCCCTGCTCATCCGGAGTCCTTCCCTGCCCCTCACAGCACTGTGCGCGCGTGCTGGCAGGGCTCCGGATGAGCGGGGAGCATCTTTCCCTCCTCACGGATCCAAATACTGCTCTGCAGGAGTGCGCAGCCCTGGCCCCCAGAGCGCTGAGTGCGTGATGGCAGGACTCCAGGGGAACATGGGAAGGCAGAGGGACCGGCGGCTTGCTGCACTCGGCTGGATGCTCCGGCCAGGGAGTGCGGACCCTGAGGCTTGCTGTGTCTGCAGGATTTTTAATGGCACGCAGAGTCCCAGCAGGCAGCCACGTACCATTAAAAAATGGCTCGTGTGCCATCATTGGCACGTGTGCCATAGGTTGCCGACCCCTGTTCTAAACCTACCCCCGTCCCATTAGCATTCACTGTGTTAGACATTCCTTCAGACTTCTCGGTGAAGACCGAAACAAAGAAGTCTTTAAGCATCTCTGCCAATTCCAAGTTTCCTGGGGAAATGGGGAGAGGCCCAGAACTTGGGTCTAGGCTCCCCACCCTCCAAGATGGACCTGACTGAGGAGTCCTGTTTTCTGTACCTACAAGCTCTGTTTTAGACTGTGATCCTGTCGTCTAATAACCTTCTGTTTTACCGGCTGGCTGAGAGTCATGTCTGACTGCACAGTTGGGGTGCAGGGTCCTCTGGCTGCCGCAGGACCCCGCCTGGGCGGACTCCCTGTGGAAAGAGCACAGCGTGGAAGGGCATGCTGAATGCTCTGAGGTCAGACCCAGGAAATTGTAAGCTTCTTGCTCTGGAGACAGTCTGCTCAGAGAGAGGAGGCTCCCGCAGAGTCCTGACTGGCTTTGTATGGAGTAGTTCCAAAGCATCCCAGCATCCCCTTCCACACCATGCGCTTCCTGGAAGTCCGCACAAGCACGGACACTCCCTCCGCATTAGGAAACCACCTGATCTCTTTGTTCTCACCTTGCAGGAGAGCAGCCCAGGCCATCAGTTGCCTGGAGACAGGGTTTCGGCCATTCTCTGTGCAGAAGGCATCACACTGGCCCTCTAGGGCTCTACAACAATCACACAACCTTAGCCCACCATCTAGATCCTTGAGAAATGCATAGGGGAAACTGGGGAACCCACACAGTATTCAGAGAAAACATTAAGAACATTCCCACTTTGTAACACCTGTATACAGCTAGTTATATACTTGAAAGGGTGTAAAATAATCAAGTATTGTGCTAAACACGATACTCCAAACTGACCACCAAATTTCAGTTGCACGTTGTTCCCCTCAAGTGAGGGCTCTGGGGTGGGGCTGGGGATGAGGGGTTCACAGTGCAGCAGGGTGCTCAGGATTGGGGTGCTGGGGGCGCAGGCTCAGGGGTGGGGCAGGGCTGGGAATAAGGGACTTGGGTTGCAGACAGGCTGCCCCAGGGCTAGGGCCAGAGAGGACTCCCCCCATCCCTTTCTGGCAGCAGCAAACTCCAGGGAAGGGACCCCTCCTCTTCCCCCCACCCCGGCAGCACACACACTGCGCACCACAGTCACTGCACGTGCTCCTAGGGCCTCTCTCAGGTCCAGAAAGCCCACTCGCCTCCCCTGTGGTGGGTACCGGGGCTGGGGGGGGTTGCTGTCACGTGTGGCCTCCCCTGCTGCTGCCTGTGGGTGCCGGGGGGCGGGGGAGAGCTCCCAAGCATATGTGCCTCCTTCTCCCTCCTCTCTCCCTCTTCCCCTCTCCCGGTGCTCCAAGAGGCTGCCTGCCGCTGATCTCTGTAGCCTTAGGTAGCAGCAGCACAAACAAGGGAGAGAGGCACTGGCTGTTTTCTTTCAGGCAGGGAAGCTCCGAGGCGGGGGCAGGGGAGAAACCCAGCTCCAGATATTGGTGGAGCACAGCCCCCAGCCTTGAATATTCCTGGTGCTTGAGCACCTCGAGCCCATATAACCTGCCGCCCCTGCCTATAAATCTGCAGAGGGACTTACCGCCCTGTCCCACATGGGAGTCACTTGGGCAGCGTTGAGCCAACTCAGCCACATTGCTAACAGCTGCACAGACGATATCGTGGTCACAGGTCATCAAGGGCCCCTACAAACTACGTGTAGCAAGAGGACACTAACTGTACATTTGCTGTATCAGCTCAGGTGCCTGGGGAAATTGCTGTGTGTTATCAGCATGGGCACCACTGACCCTGAGAATAGTGTTTTCACCGGTTACATGCTACTTACTTCCTGTTTAATATAATTACTGTGTTGAAGAGAGAGAGAGAGAGAGAGTGTGTGTGTGTGTGTGTGTGGCAGGTAAGTGGGGGGTTACACTGGTGTTAGAATTTCCCTCCTAAGCTGCCCTGAGGACCCTGCCAGGAAGGGGCACGGGGGGCAGAGGCACCACCAAATGAATTCCTATGGGAAGAAAAAGAGGAAGTTATAGCTGGAGGCAGGATCCAGAGGAACCCAGACCCCTATAAGGCCATTGCCTCCTTTAGGCCTAGCCTGCTGGGTGCGGGGCACTGTGATGCTGTGGAAGGTGGGAGACACTTTATCATATTGTCGATACCAGTATTATAAAATTGTGATGAATTGTGCTAGACATGCCATGTGAGGTATCTGGGAAAATGTTATGATTTGCTGAGTGTGATGATCTTATTTATCTGTTTGTATCACCTTTGTAGTGTGAGCTATAGACATGTACAGTAGACCTGTGTTTCCAAACTTGTGCTGTGTTTCTGGGTGACGCCCCCCCACCCCACAGAATGGCATCAGCACTGTCTGGCCTGTTCAGTGGCCCATTGAGGATCATCAGCTGTACAATGAACCCATTGAAAGACCAGGGGCTACACCTTATGACTCAGCAGGACTTGTAGGGGCATGTCTATGGACAGGGGCCTCTAAGGCTTTGTCTATGGTCCCCCGCTTTTAGCGACACGGCCCTGTCACTAAAACTTTGGCTGTGTGAACTTTTTTTGTTGGCACTTTTGCCAACAAAAAATTTCCATCCCCTACGAGCGGGGTTTGCGTTGTTGACAGGAGTGGGCTCCTGGTGACAATGTGGCATTCACACTGCTGCTTGCCACAACAAAACTTTTGTCGTTCACAGGGGGGGCTTTTTTAAGGCCCTGTGAACAACAAAAGTTTTCTCTTTCATTTGGCAGTGTAGACAAGCCCTAAGGCTTTTCCATGCCCATGTGCTGTAAGTTTGTGTTTGAGACACAGGAAGTACAAGCCACCTGGAAAAGGAATAGAAAGAGCAGCTGCATCATCTCCATTTTGTTGTCATTCCTGCTCCTTATCTCTGGAGTGACTTTTCTACAAGCCAAAGCTCTGAACAAAGGACTGAATGACCCATCCAAGCTGTGGATGTTCCAGAGGGACGTTCAAGCCAGCAAACTCACCCATACTGCTAAGAACTTGATATATGGATCTTGAAGTTTCTGTATGTATCTGAGTGCTTTATCGTTTAACAACTTTCCCCTTTCTTTATAATAAACCTTTAGTTTTAGACACTAAAGGATTGGCTGGCAGCGTGGTATTTTGGTAAGATCCAACCTAATATTGTCCTGGCACTGTGGCCTACCTTTTGGGGTCAGCAGAATAGTGAACAGAGTTTTTATATAACTTCTCACTGTACTGGACCTAGGTGCTGATTGGGAGCCAGAAAACTGAAACGCAATGTGATTTCTTTTTTCAGCTGCTCAGTAACCAGTATGGGGAATGAGAAACACAGTTTATGTCTGGTTGATGAGTTTAACCTCAGTGTTAACCACCAGTTTTGCTCTCCTTTTTGCAGCCTTCCCTAACCTTGGCATTTTCAGTGAGGGCTACCCCAGGCAACGGCAATACAATAATCCCTAGCACTTCTAGAGCATTGTTGGCTGCATTTTATTGATGGGGATAAAGGCATAAAGAGAGGAAAACAACAGATTTTTTGTGGAAGTAGCAGAAACAGGAACAGAATCTAGGAGTCCTGGCACCCGGCCCCGTTCTCATCAATAACAATTCTTTCCTAAAACTCTTTATGGGTTATGCTGGCAAAACCCAGCAACCAATCTCCCTGCACTGGGTAAGGTCACTGAAGGAGTAGGGAGCATGTGGGGTAAAGTTGGGGTGAGGGGTGCAGGGTTTGTAGAACAGCCTCTAGTCCCAACCCGGCTCTGGGAGGACAGGCTTGTTTCTCTGCAGCTATAGCCAGCAGGGAGAGTGCCTAGCATTGTTTTTGTGCAAATCCTACCCCAGCGTTGGCTCACCTTGCACCTTCAAAGCACTGACTCCAGGACCACTTTCCTTTTCAGTTTGGGTAAATGGAACCAAATCTGTTCCACTGAGTGGGGTGAGGAAGGGGGATTGGGGCAGCCCCACAGAGACCACACACACCCAGGGGATGCTACAGGGGGGAAAGGGTTATTCTGCTTAGCCAGAGTAAAGGTACAAACGCCGTTCCTGTACTGGATACCCGGGTCAGAGACAGCAGCAGATGGAACGGGAACCCACGGCTGCGTCTGTATCTCACAGGTTGTTCTACATTGTTTATGGCTCAGGGCTAGATGAAATGACTGTGAAGACTCTCAGTAGTTATCAATAGTTCACTCTTACACTGGGAAAACATTGCTAGTGGGGTCCTACAAGGGCCGGTCCTGGCTCTGACAGTTTTCACTAATGATTTAGATGCTGCAGTGAAGAGTACTCTTAGAAATGCTGCAGGCACCACTAAGCTGGGAAGAGGTGCTAGCAGTTTTGAGGACAGGATTAGAATTCAAAACAATCTTGACAAATTGGAGAATTGGTCTGAAACCATCTTTGTTGAATGTATCTTGATTAATAGAAATATTTCAGCCAGGAGGACAAAATGAAATGCATTAAAAAAATGGGGTTCACAGCCCAGGTACCGATATTACAGAAAAGGAGCTGGGGTTACAGTGGACCACAAACTGAGTATGCGTCAACAATGTGAGGCTATTGTGAAAAAGGCAAACACCAATCTGCAGTGTATTAACAATGGTGTCCTATGCAAGACAGGTGGTTAAAAAAATGGACAGATTTATTCTTGAGAAATGAATACTGAGGAGGGGACCCAATAACAGTCTTCATATAAGTTAGGTTAAGGGCTGTTAGGGAAGAGGATGGGGAACAACTGTTCTCCAGGTGCACTGAAGATAGGAGAAAGGGGAATCAGCTTACTTTGCTGTGAGGGAGATTTAGGTTAGACATTAGGAAAAACCTTCTAGGAGGATAGTTAATCTGTGGAACAGGCTGCCGCAGACCCACAGGCGAACGCTCTCTCGGCTTCGACAGCCCGTGGGAGGAACCACTCTTTAGTGTATTGACTGTATTCGCTGCTCGGGGTTTAAGCCGTAGGCTCCTCCACTTCCCAGTACCACACCTCTGAGCCTTCAGCATGCGTTCCTCTCTGTGACCTCGCCTCAGTGAGTCTACTTGGACTGGACCCTTGGAGGCGGCTTCACACCCAGAGGAAGCAATGCAACCCCCACCTCTGGACTGCAGCAACTCCCAGTCCGTGCATTACAGAAGGGTTTAGTGTACGTCTGAACCGAGCACAGGCAGTTCTCAGGGGCCTCAAGGAAGAAACTCTCAGCACCGGCCTGCTGGGCTTGTCCCCATCCAGGTGAGCTCTGGCTGCTCTATATTCCCAGCCCAGGAGTGACTCCTCCTTCCTGCATCCTCCACCCTCTGTCACCTCCCAGGCCCCTCCTCCATCTTTCCTGGGAAAACAGATCTCCAGGTGACTCTCCTGCAGCTCTTTGTTCTCTCCACTGGCCAAAGCTGGCTGGTTCCAAGCTGGGATGGGCCTTCAGGTCATGAGTGTCCAGGCCATGATCTGGGGTCCCAGCTGCTAGACTGGGTCACACCCATAGGAACTGAGTCTGGAGCACCTACAGAAAAAAAAAAGTGGGTGCTGAGCACCCACCAACAGGCCCCTCTTCCCCCCGCGCCTCTGCAGCATCAGGCCCCGGTGATCAGCTCATTCCTGTCCCCCGCAGTGCCTCCCGCCAGCCACCATCAGCTGTCTAGTGGCATGCTGGGGGAGCAACGGGGGGCAGGCCTGAGTGACACACAGCCCAGACGTGGGAAGTGGAAGGGGCGCAACCAGCCCTTTCCAGCCACAGAGACACTGCTCTGCAGCCCTGCGCAGCCATTGCCTGAGAGTATGGCTGGGGAGGTGACTCCTGCTGCCTGCCTGGGCTCCGGTGCTGGGCTGCCCGGCTGCTGAGCCGGGCGAGGAGTGGAAGCCACCTCCTCCCCAGCCAGGTGCTCTCAGGCAGTGGCCATGCAGGGCTGTGTAGTAAGAGGAGGCCTTGAGACATAAATATTGGTATCAGAGGCCTGGTATGAGGCCTAAGGCCTGAACTAAAGTAATGGTCAAGACTTTGCTAACATAAAGCTGTTAAAGTTAAGCTGTGAGCCAGAGGCAGGCCCTGCTCACAGAAGCTGGCAAGGAAAGGGCTGATGCTGCAAGAGGATACGTACCTAAAAGGTACTGAACACTAGAGATCAGAACATTCACATACTTGCACATTCCACACAGATAACAAGAAACAGACTGACCCATCCCAATGACAGGGGCAAAAGGGTAATATGATGGATAGAGTTGTTTTGTTCGAACCAACATGTACAAGGTGAGAGGCGGCACCTTGCTACGTAGAGGGGTTGTACCTCATTACGTCAGGAGTTCTGTGTAACTTGTTTGTACCTGTGTATAAGAATGTATCCCTGGGGCGATGTCTTTGTCCAGCCGAGGGGGCAGTGGAAAGTCCCACCACTGACTGAGCCGAGTTCATTGACCGTGGGTACATATTCGTAGTATGCCCTGAATTAGGCTAAGAAACCTACAGGGAACTATTATTGTATCCAATACGGCAATAAACCTGGCCGACGTGCCTTCGTACCTTACTAGACTCTGTGGTCATTGGGGGTTCTCTTCGGGTCTGCTGTGTCAGCTAGCTGCGCAGAGCTGGGGCAGCACACAGAGGGAACACACGCACGCAGCCGAGTGATACCAACAAGGAGAGAGCAGAGCACCACACCGATAGCATCTGACAACACCTCTTCACAACACGCTGTAGAGTAGCAAGTGGGAGAGGCTGGTGTTAAAAGGGGCTCCAGGCAAGCAGTGAGAGCAGAACATGCCAGGAGGGCAGGTGCAGCAGGAGGACAAAGCACACCCGCCTCCTGCCCTGCAGGTAACATGGGGCTGGGACAGTGCGGGTGTCCTGGGGCTGGGTGCGCGGGCACACACGTGACCTGTCCTTTTGCTTGTATCCCCCCATTATAGGGAGGCACAAGTTGAATATGAGGCATCCTCAGGGAAGGGGGCAAAGCAGCGGTGGGGTGGGGGCAGGGCCAAGGACAGAGCAGGGGGTTGAGCACCTCCTGGGAAATCTGGAAGTTGTGCCTATGGTTACACCTGGTCCTCTGCAACAGTAAACACCCTCTCTCCCACCTGGGTTAGACATGCAGCATATGGGGGAAACTGAGGCACACAGTATACAAATGCAACATTAGGGAAAATACCCCACTTGGTCACACAGGTTGCCTAGAGAGGCTGTGGAATCCCTGTCACTGGAGGTTTTTAAGAACAGGTTGGACAAACACCTGTCAGGGATGGTCCAGGGTTACTTGGTGCTGCCTGAGATCAGAGGGCTGGACTTGATGACCTCTTGAGGGCCCTACTAGCCCAGCATTTCTATGACTCCAATGTCCTTTTCACATTCATAGAGGCACTTATAAACTAAACGCAGACACTTATTCCTGTCCAACAGACGTCCTCAGCTGAGGATGGCAACAGCACTACCAACTGCGAGTAGACCAGGCAATTTACCAAGTCATAATCATGAAATTCTACAGGAAAAAAAAATACGTCCCCCACCCTATACACCCAAGCGGTTACTGCTCCCATATCTAGCGCACCGTTCAGGGTGTGCAAACAGCGCTGCACAGCACAGAGCACTGAGTGCACACACTAAATGTAGCAAATACTAAAATCTTACTAAAAGAGTTTTTATCCATTAAAATGTTGGTAATTATTCAGTGCAAAATAAAACATGATTACAGAAAACTATTACATCTGAAAAGTAAAAGGTGGTCCAGTGAGCAGATAGATGAGGCCAGAAATCCCACACAGGATGCTCCAAGTGCCAGAGAAAAGCTAGGGAGAGGCTGATTGGTTCTTGTAGGGAGACAGAGCACAGCTCATCAATCTTCCTCTATGGCATCCCCTCAGGTTGTGGACAGACTCCAACAGGCTCTGTTAAGCTGCAGAAATTAAACACAGGCAATGTCTATAAAGGGAACCTGCCATAATGTTTTGCAACAACAGTCACACTGCTGTGGGGGCAGTTGCCCTAGAGGCTGCAGTGTTCAGTGGACAAATCTCTAACCCTGCTGACAAAGCTTTAGCTCAAGTATCAGAGACTCTCAGACTTTAAGGTCAGAAGGGACCATGATGATTGTCCAGTCCAGGGTGTCATAAACAGATAGCTAAGGGTTAATGTTTCTTTTACCTGAAAAGGGTTAACAAAGGGAACCAAACACCTGACAAGAGGACCAATCAGGAAACCGGATTTTTCAAAGCTTAAGGGAGGGA
>NC_133793.1:18103586-18120856 GCF_003597395.2 Chelonoidis abingdonii | reverse complement strand
GGTTCATGCTAGCTTCTCAGGTTATGAACGCTAAGGTTCAAATCTGAGTAGGAAGCTATGACACAGGGGTAGGCAACCTATGACACGTGTGCCGAAGGCAGCACACAAGCTGATTTTCAGTGGCACTCACACTGCCCGGGTCTTGGCCACTGGTCTGGGGGTCTCTGCATTTTAATTTAATTTAAAGTGAAGTTTCTTAAACATTTTAAAACCTTGTTTACTTTACATACAATAGTTAGTTATATATTATAGATTTATAGAAAGACCTTCTACAAATGTTAAAATATATGACTGGCACGCAAAACCTTAAATCAGAGTGAATAAATGAAGACTTGGCACAGCACTGCGGAAAGGTTGCCGACCCCTGGCCTAGTCTGACTCCCTGCACAATGCAGGCTATAGAATCTCACACACCCACTCCTGCAATAATCTTCTCACCTATGTCTCAGCTATTAAAGTCTTTAAACTACGATTTGAGGACTTCAAGGTGCAGAGAATCCTCCAGCAAGTGACTGTGCCCCACGCTGCAGAGGAAGGTGAAAAAACCCCAGGGCCTCTGCCAATCTGCACTGGAGGAAAATTCCTTCCTGACCCCAGATATGGTGATCAGCTAAACCCTGAGTATGTGGGCAAGACTCACCAGCCAGCACCCGGGAAAAAATTCTCTGTAGTAACTTCTAACATCTCATCACCGGCCACTAGGCCTATTTACCACCGATAGTCAAAGGTCAATTAATTGCCAAGATCCTGTTATCCCATTAAACATCCCCTCCATAAACTTATCTAGCTTCATCTTGAAGCCAGACAGGTCTTTTGACCCTGTGGTCCTGTAGCCTGAGATGCTGGGCTCTGTCCCTCCTGCAGTTTCACTGGAGACTGTTCTCTGAAGCAGCTGGATTTATCATTACAAAAGCTGATCTCACCAATCCTGTATCAGCAGCCACAGAGAAATCCCTCTCACTAGAGTCTCTCACACCTAAATTCATCTCAGAGAAACAAGAGGGATTTGGCTGCAAACCTATTCCTGCCCCCCAGTGTGAATAAAAGGGAAATAAGATTCAGAACTTCTCTATTCTGTTCCTTGAGACTGCTTTGCTAGAGGGGATGGGCCAGTGAGACTTGGGGTCCAATGATTTAGACGAGGTGTCTCCTCAGCGAACCCATCACTTACCCTTGGCAGATATGTCAGAGCCACTAGATCCCTGGTCATTTCCTGTGCAGAGGAGGAGAAGAGAGAGTATTTTAGCATCTCTCACAAGGCAGGTTTCAGCGTAGTTAGTAGATACAAGGACTCTTATACCACGGGGAACAGTCATCACCTGACTCTTTCCTAGCAGTGAGGTGGCTGCTGCACAGGTCAGTCTACAGTGCAGCTGCCCTGGATTTCCATTATTCACATGCAGAAAACGTTACCACTGTAGGGGGTCAGCACTGCTTTGTGCTCTTCATGCTTCTTTAAAGTGGGAGCACCGAATACTCAGCATTCAACGGCTAGCAAAGTAGGAGATGCTGGGCTAAGGATACTCCTGCCAAACCTCAACTCCGCTCCCTTCGGTCTGTGCCCAGATGGATCCCTCAAGCACACCACAGACTTCACCCTCATCCCCTGCCTACCGACAGCAATTCCCGCCTGCATCAATGACACTGCACAGAGCAGCGTGGACGGTATGAAGAGGAATGATGATTTGGGGAGGTGCTGGGCACACAAACAAGGCCAAGTTTGGTTTGGCCTGGTGCTGTTCTACTTCCTGTTCCTATTCTCAGACCCACTGGGGCAGAGTTCAAGTTGTGTGGGAGGCATCATTCTACCTCTGCATATCCTGGTTTGCCACCTTTGACTTTTGGGAATTAAACTCTCTGTAGCAAAGAGGTGTGGCCTCCCTCAGAGACAGAGAGCATGGGAGGGCCAGACCTCGGCTGCCACGCTGGAAGCAGAAGGGCAGGACAGGAACAGTATAAGAGGCGACCCCTGCAGCTCAGCTGAGCAGGAGTTGCTGAGGAAGTCACACACTTCCAGCCCGCTGCTGGAGCCCTTGGAAGACTTCTGGTATGTTGGTTGCATCCTTGGGACAGCGGAACTGCCAGACATGCCTGACGTTGAGGAGCTGCTGGGATTGCCACTGGTAGTGTGCACCGCGCGGAGACGGAGGATGACCCTGGGGTTCAGCTACACCCGGAGGGGAGGAAGTAGCCCGGGGCAGCCAACTACCGTCCAGCTACATTGCTGGCTGGTACTAGGTCAGTGTGCTGTGGCTGGATCCCCACTGACCCAATGGCAGACTGTTCTGCCGTTATTAGAGCCCTGGGCTGGGACATGGTAGAGTCGGATGGGCACGTGTGACCCGACCACCCTAACCACAGGGTTCACAGCCTCCCCACCTTAGGCCAGGAGGCCTGAGCAAGTCGATAGCTCTTGTCTGAGCTCTAGACTGTTTAAGGCTCCAACCCTCAGGCAGGGTAGAGCAGCAGACTGCCAGCTTCCCCCTGGCTTAGACGGTTATTTCAGGAGCATGTCAGCAAAGGGGTGTGGCCTCCCTCAGAGACTGACACAGAGGGAGGGCCACACCCACCTACAGGCTTACACACTCCCATTCTGAAAGGGCACAAGGAGCCCAGGGCAGGGCTCAGCACCCACAACCTTAACTCCACATTAACAAAGTTCTTGCATGTGAATTTCCGTTGCTGTGGAGTAGTGGGGAGGAGTGAGGGAGGCACGACTGACGGCCAACTGTAGAAGGAAGGGTGATGCTCTGAGGAGGTTCTGTTGGCATTTCTCAAACCTCCCCAGTTACCAGCTGGAGGCACCCCTGAGAGGGTAAAGGAGAGCTGGACTGCTACACTCTAGCAGGGCCCGGCAGATCTGCGACCTTATACCGGCTCTTGCTGCCAGGCATTAGATGGTCTCAGACACAGTCCATCATTTATGTAAATATTTCCCCATAGTTGTTAGTCTTGGTCTTGTTCCTAAAGGAGACAACTGAGGAGGGGATTTGAACTTGTAGTCATCGAGGCAATAGAGTGGTGCTGATCTGAAGTCAGTGGAAAGACTCCCATTGGCTTCAACAGGATTTGGATCAGGCCCAGACTTCACAAGCATCAAAAACCAACTTTCAGATGAGTCAAAAGAAGTGTAACGTTAGAGCAGGTCAGACACCTTCAGGGTCACACTCAGCCACACACAGCTCTAGCAAGATAATAATTCAGCCCAAACCATTGCCTTGTCTACACTAGCAAAACTGGAACCCATACCTGCAGGCAATGCAATTCCACCAGAGAGAGCAAAGGTGGAGCAATTGAGGAGATGGGGTTCAGGTGGCTTTAATCACTGTACCATCTAGAGTTGCTCTGAGCAACATTACACCATGTGTCAGCCACTCTACACTATTAAGGAGACCTCTATAGGGAAAACAACACAACATGGCACAGATTAACCAACAAATTCTGGGAATCTGTTAGGGACAATTTTTATTCCAGAAGGTGGAGAACGATACTAGGGGAGAGGCTGTTCTAGATTTGATTTTGACGAAGGGAGGAACTGGTTGAGAATTTGGAAGTAGAAGGCAGCTTGGGTGAAAGTGATCATGAAATGAGAGTTCATGATTCCAAGGAATAGGAGGAGGAAGAACAGCACAATAGAGACAATAGATTTCAAGAAGGCAGATTTTAGCAAGCTCAGGAAGTTGGTAGTTAAGATCCCATGGCAACAGGGCTGTCCCTAGGGGGGGTGCGGGGCCCGGGACATCACCCCCTCCACTCCAGGCCCCACCCCAACCCCCTACTCCCTTCTCTCCCGAGCGATGCTCTGTCTTGCCAGCTCCCAGCAATCAGGGCTGGTGGTGCTGCTGGCCCCCGCGTCCCCTGAAGCGTGGGCCCCTTCAAAAGCATGGGACCCAGGGCGCCCACCCCAATCTGTCCTATGGACGAGATGGTTCTGCATGGGAAGCAAGTCTAAAGAGGAAGACAGTTCGAGAGAGTTGGAAATTATTCAAGGAGACATGATCAAGGGCACAAGTGTAACCTATCCCACTGCACAGGGAAGACAGGAAGGATGGCAAGACATTACGCTGGCTTAACCAGGAGACCTTCAAGGATCTGAAACTCAAGACTCCTACAAAAAGTGGAAATTAAGTGAACTTACAAAGGATAACTATAAACCAATAGCACAAGGAGGTACGGACAAAAATCAGAAAGACCAAGGCAGAAAATGAAATTAAATTAGTTCGTGACATAAAAAGGGTAACAAAGTCATTCTATAAATACATTGAAAGCAAGGACAGGGTAGGTCCGTTACTCAAGGAGGAGGGACAGACAATAACAGAAAATGTGAAAATGGCAGAAGTGCTAAATGACTTTTCTATTTGGTTTTCATAGTCATTGATGTCTGACGTAGTGAATGCCAATTAAAATGAGGTAGACTTCGGGGCTAAAAATAGGGAAAGAACAAGTTAAACATGATTTAGACAAGTTAGATATCTTCAAGTTGCTAGCACCTGATGAAATGCATCCTAGAACACTCAAGGAGCTGACTGTGGACATATCTGAGCCATCAGCGATTATCTTTGAATAGTCATGGAAGACAGGGGAGATTCCAGAGGACTGTAAGAGGGCAAATATAGTGCCAGTCTATGGAAAAGGGGAGAAGGACAACCTGGGGAATTACAGATCTGTCAGCCGCACTCCCAATGCTGTTGGCAATGCCCCTCATGGGGGGTGGCTTTTTAGAGCACCGGGAGAGCTGTCTCCTAGCGCTGCTACTGCGATTACTCACTGGTGCTGCGGCAGCACTTTAACGTTGCTAATGTAGACAAAGCCTAAGACTTTTGATACTGTCTCACATCAGTCTCATTAACTAGGGAAATACAGCCTAGATGGAGCTATTATAAGGTGGTTGCAGAACTGGTTGGAAAACCACTCCCAGAGAGTAGTTATCAGTGGTTACAGTCAGGCTGAAAGGGCATAACGAGTGGAGTCCCACAGAGATCAGTTCTGGGTCCAGTTCTATTCGGTATCTTCATCAATGATTTAGACGATGGCAGAGAGGACAGTTAGAAAGTTTGTGGAGATACTAAGCAGGAAGGGGTTCCAAGTGCTTTGGAGGACAGGATTCTAATTCAAAATTATTTGAATAAACTGGAGAAAAAGGTCTGAAGTAAATAGGATGAAATTCAACAAGGACAAATGCAAATTACTTCACTTAGGAAGGAACAATCAGATGCACACACACAAAATGGGAAGTGACTGCCTAGGAAGGAGTAATATGGAAAGGGATCTAGGGGTCATAGTGGACCACAAGGTAAATATGAGTCAGTGTAACACTGTTGCAAAAAAAGCAAACATCCTTCTGTGATGTATCAGCAGAAGTGTTGAAAGCAAGTCACGAGAAGTAGTTCTTTCACTCTACTCTGCGCTGATAAGGCCTCAGTTGGAGTACTGTGTCCAGTTCTGGGCAGCACATTCCAAGAAGAATAGTGGACAAATTGGAGAAAGTCCAGAGAAGAGCAATAAAAATTATTAACAATCTACAAAACATGACCCAGGAGGGAAGATTTGAAAGAATTGAGTTTCTTTAGTTTGCAGAAGAGAAGACTGAGAGGAGATGTGATAACAGTTTTCAAGTGCATAAAAGGTTGTTACAAGGAGGAAGAAAAATTGTTTTTCTTAACTTCTGAGGATAGGACAAGCAGCAATGGGCTTAAATTGAAGCAAGGGAGGTTTTGGTTGCACATTAGGAAAAACTTCCTAACTGTCAGAGTGGTTAAGCACTGGAATAAATTGCCTGGGGAGGTTGTGGAATCTCCATCATTGGAGGTTTTTAAGAGCAGGTTAGACAAACACCTGTCAGGGATGGTCGAGAGATGAAAAACTTAGTCCTGCCTTGAGTGCAGGGGACTGGAGTAGATGACCTCTCAAGGTCCCTTCCAGGCCTATGATTCTATGGTACCAGAGCAATAATTGAAGATTTCCTTAAAATCTTCATTGTAGACAAGGCGACAGGTCTCTTGTCACTTACCCTGAGTTACAGTGTAGCCATCTCCCTTTCTCCCTGCAGGAAAAAAAAAAAAAAAAAAAAAAAAAAAAAAGGCAAGTTTCAGTGAATGCATCTCCCAAAGCAGTAACCGACTCCGATCTGTGTCCCCAGCTCGGGAACAGGGCCCCTGGCCCAGCACAGACCCCTGGCGCTCAGGAATGGACTCAAGGTCTGAGGCACTCATGAATGGCAGGAGAGAAAGACACAAAGAGACGGAGTTTCCAAAGATCTCAGCCCACTGGCTGCTGAGCTCTTTGGAAAACCTAGCCTCATATAAACTGTAACCCACACCCAGTTTCTGGGTCTGGGTCTGGCGCTGGCCCTCCAGCAGCTTCCATTGGGTGCTATTAACTCAGTCCTGCAGTGGGGCAGTTACACACCGTACTCACACTAGCTCCTGTACTGCTGGTGTCTTTAGAGGTATGTCAAGGGCCCAGCAAGTCCAGGGAATCCCCGCATCCCAGGCTCTTTACCTGGGTGTTTCTTTTTCCAGATGACTACTCCGATTATAACACCAATTAGGAGAACTGCAGTGATAACTCCAGCAACAATGGGAATCAGACTGTTACTTGGTTCTGAAATGGAAAGGAGAGAATGAAACATCCCCACTAAAACCTCCTTTTCATCCCACTGCAGGGACCAGTCAGCTAGCTCCTCAGGTTAGGGCTGAGTCCTGCAACCCTCCACCCCTTTCAGGGAGCTACACGCAGCCACCATGCACTGCACCCCACCATAGAAAGTTCTGGACACAGCCTCTACCACTTCAATTGATGATAAATATGCAGCACTTAAAATAGAAGATTTTCAGATCAATCAATCCTCATAAACCTCTGTGTGAGGGAGGATGGATGTCAGTATTATCCCTAAATTGGAGGAGGAAAAGACTTGCTGAAGATCACAGAGAGTCAGTGCAAGAGCCAAGAATTGAACCCAGGAGTCCTGGCTCCCAACCCCTAACCCCCCTTGACAACGATGACTTTCATGACTAATGGAACTCCACTGTGTGATTCTGGTGACAAACTGGAAACTGACCCTCAAAGCTCTGTATTTCCCTGCCATGAATTGAGTTACAGACACAATATGTATTTTTTGAGGGGGCAGGAATTGAACAGGAGAGGATAGAGATATTTTAAGAAAGACCCACATAATAATAAGCAAAAAGAAAAATTTATATGAGAATAAGGAAATGTGGTTTGACACAAAAATTGGCAGGGGACGTGGTAGCAGGATTTTGATGTGAAACCATCTGCTGACTAGATTTCCAGTGCAGGCTGCCCTTTTAGAAACTATTTGCACTTCCAAATGCTGCACTTTTCCGCATCCCAATTAACCAAAAGATGGCTGAGAACAGGCTGGAAGCTGAAGCAAGACCAATTCTGTGCGGAAATAAGGGGCAGATTTGAGCTTCCCCTGGGATGTGGTAAATTCTCCATCCCTTGGAGACTTTACATCTGGAATGGGCATCTCTTTCTGAAGGATCAGATCTAGTTTGCCCACATGACCAGACTGGATTCTGAGGTCCCTGGTGAGATTCCCCCCTGCCCTGGGCTATGCAGGAGCTCAGATCAGATGATTAGAATGGTCCCTTCAGGCCTTAATGTCTCACTGCTAATCTTCTCCCTTCACAGACACTGTATTGCTGGGATGTATCCAACAGCCCCCGAGGCAGCAACCCGGAGAGCAAGACATGAGCCCCAGTACTGTGGGACCCGACTCCAGCACAAGAACTTGACTGCGAGGGACAGGACCAAAGGGGACAGGGCCTCACAGGCCCTCAGCAAATTCCAGCTTCAGCCCCTATACATTGACATGAGAATTTTTCAGGGGTTGAGTTTACTGGATTCCTCCTCTCCCACTAGGAAAACAGACACACACACACGAACTCCTTACCCCAGGGGACAGAGAGTGGCTCTAACAGGCTTTCATGCTCCACTTGACATGAATAATGGGCTTTGATCTTGGGATCAATCTCCATTGTCACCCAGGTCTGGTAGGTCCCATCCCCACTGGGGAGGATGCCTTCAGAGTAGGTCTCTTGCTGTCTGCTCTCCCCATTTTTCAGCCAGGTCACGGTGATGTCCCGGGGATAGAACCCACTGACCTTACAGGAGAGGGTGGTGAGCCTGTCATGAGATGACCTGTCACTCACTCTAGCTGTTGGGCGCACTGGGAAAAAGACAAAATTGAAATTAGTTGTTTTCAAGCTCTAATCCAGGCAGCCTTTGCTGGAGCTTTGGAGCATGAAATTCTGAGACCCCAGAGGATGAGAGTCCATGAGACAGAATCCCTCTGATGAGAGAGAACCACCATGTTAGAGGATTTCTGTGCCGAATTCACAGCATCAGCAACGGTGAACCCTGAATCCAGGTCCCTCACCAGATTCTATGAGTGTGGTAACCAAAAGCCTCTGCTCCCAGCCAGAGTGACACAAGTACCTTGAAAGGTTTCACTAAGTTTCAGACACAGATGCTAATCATATGCAAGGTTTGTGCCTATCTCCTCTCAGTTCCTAGATTTGAGAGAGAGAAGAACCTTGCCCTGGCCAGGGAGCAAAAAATGAACTAGATAAACTGACCAATTAGAGATGGAAAGGACCATTAAAAAAACAAACAAACAAAATGACACATGGCTGTAAACTGCCCCTCAAACTAGCTAATATTTATTGGCTAATTTCCTGTAGGTTGTTAACAAAACTATTTAACCAATATTATTGATTTCAGAATGATTTTCACATGCTAAAAAAAATCAGTTTCCCAGCCTTTTGGCACTGAAATACACATTACACTGATTTGTATAGATTTTTCTTGTTGGCATTTATAAAAATGGCCAAGGATAAGATCATGTTCTGCTGAGGTTTGAGAGAGAAATAAGCAACTAGTGTAACTGTTGCAGAAAACTGAGTACAAATGTCAAGTAACCTTGATCAGCAAGCGCCAACTGTTTGGGAAGGGAAAGATGAGTGTGTAATGATACTAATAATTTGGGAAATTGTACATACATGGGAAGTAGTGAGTGAACGTTCTGAAGCAGATTACGCTGCAACTGTCCCCCTGAATCAGTGTGGTAAAGCATTTAACCTCTTCCCTTCTACACGTGTGCTGGTTAATCTTTAACTAAAACGCTTGGTAACAAATGTGACTGAGTGATTATCTGATGTCTTATCGCTAAGAGAATCAAGTAATACATGTGGAAGTGTCGCAGCAAAGGTCGGTCTCGGGGGGAGGGGAAACTGAGGACAAGGGTAAGATTCTTCCAGGTTAGTATGGGGAGGGCAATTCCACAAGCAGGGGTGCAGGAAAGGAAGCGCACAGATGGCTGTGGGAGAGACAACGATAATAAAGCTACCGTCAGTGGGACAGGCGGATGGGGGGAGTGAGGAAGAACCACATGGTGTTTGCAGCTGGTGTCCATAAGAGCAGTGGCACTTCCATAATTGAGCCCAGGGCTCTAAAAGGCGCACACACAGTCACCTTCATACCGCTGTGTCACACCAGGGAAGAGAGCGTTTGTGCTGTAAATCTGGGCTCATTAGGTCAGCTTCTCTACAGTGAGCTGCTTCTAACATTTTCAATCTCTTATCTTTTTTCCCAGAGCTGGAGGGGGGGAGAGAGGGGTTGTTTCCCCATCATCCAGGGTGCAAGGTTAGCTGAACCACCCCCTACTCCCCTGCTCCATTTTGGAACTGGGGCTAGGGAATGGAGATGTAACTTGTAGTGACCTCCTGGGTGGGGCTTGTCCCCCATCTTACCTTTCCTCTGTAGAGTCTCCTTCCCGTACTCTAGAGAACTCCTTAGCCAGGGGATACATCTCTCCTCTAAGTAGCGTTTCCAGTGCTGGTAGTCACCTATTTCAGCATCCCATCTCCTCTTGGTGATCTGAGCTCCGATATCTGCTGCTACCCAAGTCATGGTCTCCTTATGGAAGGTAAGAAAGTCTCGTCCATCATATGAATCCTGGTAAAACCCCCAAGTGGTGTTGTCTTCCCGGAGATCACAGCCGGTTATCATCTGGATAATGTGAAACCCTGAAACACAGCTGAGGGTCAGCATCAGCCTCTCCCTGAAAATCTCACCAAGACCTCACTGCAGGTAACCCAGCGGTGGTTCTCCTTGCTACTGGACCCTACTTCCCCTGAGAAATGGGGTTCCCACTTATGCTGTTGGGTCCTACACCCTTCCAGCTCCTTTCAGGAGGAAACCCATCCTGCAGGGGGCGCCCTCCCCATCTGTTGGGTCTAAAGACCCCCCACTGCATAGAGCTCACAACCTTCAAGCAGTACCTCATTGCTGCTTGTTCGAGTATGTTCCCTGCAGGGAGTGCAAGGTGGCATGACCCCAAAGGGAGTACTCCAGATACTGCAGGGGTCTGTCCCCTCCAGTTCTCTTAGGATCCCCTCAGTTCTGGTAGTCAGGGTCATTCTGAACAGGAGAGAGTGCAGAGGGTCTGTAACCCCTCTCTCCTGCTCTGGTTGTATTAATTTTGCAGGTCCACAGGGTCACTTGGTCCCCCACCTCCTCCATTCACAGTACCCCCATGTCTCTGTGGGGAGGGGGTACAGGTCTGTCCCCAACACTATGCTTGGCTCTGGTTTAAATGACCTCACAGAATCCCCAGGCTCACTTTGTTTCCCTGCCCCATCTCCTCATGCCCCCAACTCAATCTAGGAACGGCAAAGAACCAACTTGAGACAGTGGCCATGTGAAAAAGTGGCCAAGCATCTGAAGGTGATTCCCTGTAAGGATCAGGTCATTGACGGCCCTTAGTTCAGCTGGCCACCATTTTCCTACAGCCAGGCTAATCTTCACAACAACGGCCCCCATCTCGCACACAACCAAGAGCAGACTCAGTTAGTACAGCCACCCCTGGGCTGACGGAAGGCAGGGAGGGAGACTGGGGGAAACAGGAGGATGGGGACAGGAAGGAGAATTTAAGGGACAAGGAGGGAACGGATCAGACCTCTAGCTTGGCAAACAGGGCAGAACGTGGGGGAACAAAAATAACCCACACAGGGTCCCAAATATTTTCACCCCTCCCCCACCCTGCATTAGATACTTTGAGGTAAATGCCTAGATTATCAGCAATCACTAGTGATTTTAGGTGCCTAACTGAGACCTTTAAAAGGGGCCTGATAGGAAAGTGGGAGCTCCCAGCCTCTGCATATCAGACACCCAAAAATCACTAATCACTTCTGGAAAAATGTAGGCCAAGGGATTAAAATTTGGTGTCACAGCCACAGGTGACAGCCAAGCACACCGAGCTGCATCCCTGAACAATGCCACAGGTTTAGACAAAAATCTGTGACTAACCTTCCTGTAACAGTTGTTCTTAGCAATGTGTTGCACACGTCCACTCCACGCTAGGTGTGCATGCCCTGCACAGTCACCGGTGATACCCCCAGGCCAGCTCTAGCACCCCCTAGTGCAGCGGTCTCATGTCACAGTGGAGGGGACTGGATGACCCCACACCTTCTTGCCAGCACCTCCAACAGAGGGGTAGGACAGTGGCTCACAGAATCGACATGTGCAACACATCTCACAGAGCAACTGTTACAGAAAGTTTAGTGTAGAAGAGCAGACACACCCCGTGGCACCTCCTGCCAGTGACCTCCAGGAATTAGCTCGATTTCCAGCCTCTGGAGCACCCTCTGCAGGCTAGCGATCCACCTGTCTCTTGGCCCCCACATCCCTCCCAGTGCCCCTTTAACTGGGTGCTGACCCCTCAGCAGTACCCCCACAATTCTGGGTCTCCCTCTCCCAGGGAACCCCCACCCACTATTCCTACTTCACCTCAGTATGAGGCTACTGCCAGTCACCATCTAGCCCCCACTCCCTGGGGCAGACTGCAGTCTACACACCATTCATCACTGGCAAAGGGGTGTGGACCTGCTGCCTTTGCCTACCCCTAGGCTGCCCTCTGCAACCCCCAGTACCCATTGGCCTTATGCTAGGCCATAGCCAGGGGCTTTCCAGGCTGGAGCTCCCCAGCCTTTCCCCAGCCCTGCTCCACTCAGGTACCTTGTCTCTAGCTCCCTGCAGCCAGGCCCTTCTCCCTCCACAGGCAGAGGGAGAATGTTTGGGCTCCTGGCTCACAGCCTTTTTATACAGGCCAGCTGGGGCCTGATTGGGGTGTGGCCCAGCAGCAGCCATTTCCCAATCCGCCCATTTTAGCAGCTTCCAGCCACAACCTTCCCCCAGGGCTGTTTTAAGCCCTTCAGGACAGGAGCGGGGTAACCATCCTGCTACATTTAGTAAGCAGGTTTCCTTCTCCAAATACTTGCACATGTCCATTCCATGTTTGGTGACTCCCAAGCAGAACCATAAGAGGTGGACTCTGAATTCAGGGACATGTGCATTACAACACTGCCCAACCAAACCTAGTGTCATCTCTAGCTTGCTCGGTGATGGCGTAGTTGGAAGAAAAAGTACGTACTGGTGCCCAGGTTGCTACTCTGCAAATGTCCTGGATCGGGCCTGGGCCACGAATAGCCCCAAGGAAGCTTGTGCTCTCATAAAATGGACCGTCAGGAAGGCAGGTGATGGGATACCTGCCTGCTCGTACCACGTGAATGCACAATATGATCCAGGATGAAATTCTCTGAGCCTTTCATCCTATCAGCTACTGTCACAAAGAGCTGTGTGGATTTATGGATTGACTTAGTCCTTTCTATATAGAATACCAGGGCACCTCTAACATCCAGAGTGTGGAGACTCCATTCTTAAATGGAGTCAGGAAGAAAATGGGCAGGAAAATGGCCTGACTACTATGAACTGCAAGATTACCTTTGGGAGGAACCCCAGGTGGGGGCGATGTTGTACCTTGTCCTTAAAGAACACCGTACAGGGGAGTGGCATCATATGCGGATTCAATTTACATGATTTTAACTATACGCACTCGGCAAAAAAAAAAAGGAGGGAGAAGCTCGGGGCAACATACTCCCTTCTACTTGCCCGCACTGCTGGCACCGACTACTGTAATCCCAGCAACGGTGGTATTGGAGGTGCTAGCAAGTCCCTGGTGGCAGAGCTGACAGCGATCCACAATAGGAGTCTCACCTAAGCACTTTAGACAGCTAGAGTGCAGGTCACTCAAAGACACGGGCTTGCCACAGGAGGCTCCGGATTTGAAGACCGGAGACCGAGACATGCCCAGGAGCAGAAGAAACTCTGCTACGAGAGTCCAATTAACAATTTACACCAATCAACTAAAGTCAAAAAGTGAGAAAACAACTGAGGGGAAAAGGGATGGAGTAAGGAGAGAACCACTGAGACTCTTGAGAGGTGCTGGGTGGCTGGTCACAGAACACGCAGAGATCCCAAGCCAGGCACCCGAGAGGAGTGGAGTGAGTCAGGCCTCCCCGCCCACCCCTCTTCTCTTCCGTGCTGCACTCCACATGGATGAGCAGGGTGGGGGCACCGATGGGGTCTCAGAGGGACCAGATCCTGAATTTCCCCATCTGTGTGTTGGAAGCAGACGCAGCTGGAGCAGGGAACACTGTTGGTGGCCAAAGTGCAGGACTCAGAACAGTCTCTGGAGAGATGGCAGCCCCAAGACTGCAAGGAGGCGGTAAAAGGGGGAAGGAGGGCAAGAGGGGGCAGCAGGGACAGAACAGCAGCTCCCCAGCACAGGCTTAGGGGCGGGCAAGTAGAGCCCCTCTCTCAGCACTGGGGAGGCCGGTGTCCATGTGAGCAGGTCAGGCTTGACAGGCTCAGGAGCAGGGAACCAATGGGTGAGACTAGTCAGGAGAGGCTTAAAATAGCTACAGAGGGGGCACGCTAGGGGAGCAGACACTTGGCAACCCTCTGTCCTGATCCTTAGTCCTGGGGCAGAGCTACCAGGAACCCAGGTGTCCAGGGCAGGACAGGAATTAGTTCTCATTGTTGCTGTCTCAGTGCTGGGAGCCAGGAGGGACTGGAGGAGGGGTACCAGGAGGGGCTGGGGACACTCCTGGGTGAGGACCAATGTGACAGGCCAGTACCACTGACACGGGGGCATCAGGGATTGTCACTCGCCAGTCCCCTGTTAGGAAGGGCAGAGCAATTACATCAGAGAGACCCTCCCCTGCCAGGGAGAGTTCAGCAGTGCCAGGCACTGAACGCTTTCGGATCATCACTGAGCTAAGTGAGACAGCACAATCGAGGGCCTGGCCACATGGCTATAGTCCTGCACACTGGGGACCGAGCAGGAAGAACGGATCTTTACACATCTATCAATAGTGTGCAGGGGAACCTGCCTGACCCCGGGGGCTCCAACTGGGGGACACAGGCTGGGGTTGTGCTGCCAGGAATAAGGAAGCCCGGGAATCTCTGCACATTACAGGGGCTGATTCTCTCACTAACTCTCCAGCCCAAGTCAGTGTCAGACGCTCACTGTGCGGAGTGAAGAGGAATCAGACCTTAGATAAACTCACTCTGGAAATAAGACAAAGTGAACAATGAAGGAGGCGCACTGGTGAGCAGCTTCTCCCTGGGGCTGGGGTGAATGCAGCACTGCCTGCTCCTGTGACTTTACTGTGCGTCTCATGATAGCGGGTGGTTTTATTAAATCCCCAATTCCTGGATTCATGGGATTAGAGGAGAGTCTCAGCTCTCTTTTCTTACCGCAGTAACTTCAAGTCCTTCTAGGAGCAGGGAAAAGCCTGGAAATGTGTCCCCTAAAGGCTCAAACCAGAGGGCAAATAAAAATAACCTCCAGTATTATTCCCAAAATACTCACAACATTTAAGCCAAACTCAGGATTTTGGGGGCCTGACTCATGATGTCTGAACACTTGGGACCGTCGATATTGGGATTCCCCATCACTCGGTGTCTGAGAATTGAGACAGGACGTCTCAGAGCCCTGCTCTAGCTATAGGGTCTGACAGCATCGTTGTAGCCGGGAGGCACAAACCCCTCCGTGCAGGAATTGCTGGGTGCGATTCTCTGGCCCGGGTCACCAGGAGGTCAGACGAGCTGCATCTAACGGGAACTTCTGGCTTTAGCACCTCTAGCACTCTGCCCAGGAAATAATCACACATGAAGGGTTGGGGGTCCCCGAAGGGCAGCAGAGGTAGTTGCAACTGGGACTGGTAGCAGAAATCTGGGGTGTTTGGGGAGGGAACAGTAAGAGTCCTATTTTGGAGGGTGTCAAAAAATGTCTTTCACATGGAAACTCCATCCTGCAGTTCTCTTCCCCCCTCCCCGCACGTGTCCCTCTGTCCCCCATGTTCACACTGACTCCAGCGAGAAAATGCCCGAGGGCTGTCCCCTCCCCTGATCCTCAACACACATCCCTGTGTCCCTTCACCCTGTTTACATCAATTGCGTCCCCCCTCCCCCACGCCACGTCCCAGAGTCCCTAGGTCAGGTCATGTCCCACACTCACCCTCGCTCTGGTTGTAGAGCTCACGCAGGGTGTTCAGACTCGCGTTGAACCAGGCCTGCCAGCGCTGTGCCCAAAAGTTCTGAAAGTCCCAGAACTCCGGATCCTCGTTCTGTGCCATCCACACTGAGCGGGGCTCCACCCTCTGCGACTCGCTGGTGTAGTTGAAGATGACCTGATCGTCCACGTACCCAACACGGCTGTACCAGGGCAGCCCCGGGCCGGGCTCCGACACCACCGTGTGAAATACGCGCCTAGAGTGCAGGCCTGAGGGGGGAAGCGGAGAGTCAGACCCAACCAGACCCTGCACGGGAGCCCCTGGCAATACACGAGAGGTGGCACGAGCCCTCAGGAGTGCTCCTGTGAGAGTGAGACTTGGGAAAGGGCTCACAGAATGACCTGACTGGGGAGAAAGAGACTTGTGTAGGAGGAGAAGTTGGGGCAGGGCCGGAGGGGGAGTGAGGAGGGGAAGGGATGAGGAGGTATAGAGGGGTGAGAGCATGTGTGAGGAATTGGGGAGCAGATGGGGAGAGTGTATTGGGGGTATGGCGGGGCTGAAGGGGAGTGCGAAGAAGGAAAAGGGGCCCAGAAGGGCAGGACTGGAGGGGGTGTGAAGAGCAGGAGGGGGATGTCACGGGAGAGGGTAGGAAAGGAACAAGGGCTGGGGGAGGAGTAGGAGATGCAAGAGCTGAAGCTGGAAGAGAGCAAGGAGCCGTGTCCAAGCTGCAGGTGGGAGCCAGGGTCCTGGCTGAACACACAATTTACTATAATTTATTAAGAACATAAGAACGACCATGCTGGGTCAGACCAAAGGTCCATCTAGCCCAGTATCCTGTCTTCCAACAGTGGCCAGTGCCAGGTGCGCCAGAGGGAAGGAACAGAACAGGGAATCATCAATTTATCCATCCCGTAGCCCATTCCCAGCTTCTGGCAAACAGACGCTAGGGACACTATCCCTGCCATCCGGTCTAATAGCCATTGATAGACGTGTCGACTGTCCATTTCACTCTCCTTCAGCTACAATCAGATGGCCTGATCCGGCGAGCAGGGCTGCTGATGCTGCTCCTCCCTGGCTAACTAATTAAAGAGTCGGTGGAGCAGAGGGCCTGGACCCGGGGTCTCCACCTCCCAGGTGAAGGCTCCAACCACCTGGCGCTGGTTCTTACGCCCCTGCTCTCTGGCCCAGTTCTAGTTCTCCCCAGAGGAACAGCTCCCACAGGAGTGATGCAGGGGGCCCTACAGCAGACTGTCCCACGGCTCAGGGACTAGGACACCCTGGGAGGTGGCAGAGCCCTGCTCAAATCCAGTCTCTCCCGCAGGCAGAGGGGGCCTGGAACCAGGAGTCTCCCTCACCTCAGGTGATGCCCAAACCACTCGGCTCCTCCCACATTGTTGTGTGAGCTCGTGTGTGGGTCCGATCAAGCAAGCGGCCTGAGCGCAACCACCGCATCGGGCCCCCAGACGAGTGCAGAAAACACCTGTCATCCCTTGGTGCATGCATTGCTCTGGGGCAGGATGGATAAAAATCAGTGATTTAAAAAAAAATCAAATCAAATGTTATTTATTTAAATCAGATTTTTTTTTATAAAATCCTTTTTAAGGAAAAAAAATCTATCTAAAAGATATCTTTGAATTATAATGTACCTTAATTAAAACTATCTCATTACAGAATAGGGATTATAAATTCTAATTCTATAGTATGAGACAATATATTCATGGAATGTTTAAGAAAAGTTTTGTAAATGAGTTCCAATCGTTCATGGATTAGGGACCCGATCTTATGAGGTTCCAGGGGCTTCTGTATAGATTATTTAGGTTAATCTTTCTATCTACCCAATGGGACTCAGTGCTCAGTTTGGAAGATACCATCAGAGGTGCTTAGTTT
>NC_133793.1:18075337-18103486 GCF_003597395.2 Chelonoidis abingdonii | reverse complement strand
GTTGCAGACTGCAGTCTGCCCCAGTGAGTGGGGGCTAGACAGTGACTGATAGTAGTCACTGAGATGAGGTAGGGGTAAAGGGTTGGGGGTTCCCTGGGGTGGGGAGATCCAGATAGTAAGTTACTGCTGGGTGCAGGACCTTGACATGGAAGGGCACTGGTATCCAGGAGGGACATGGGGGCCAGCAGTAGGTGAGACACCAGAGGGTGCTCTGGGCTTGAACAGCTAATTCCCAGGATGGCCAGAAGGAGGCGCTGTGACAGTGAGTCATGGCACACTATATGTTATTTTTCCTCCCTTGGTATCCTACTGTTAATTGAATTGTCTCATTAGACTGACCTCACACTTGCTAAGGCAACTCCCATCTTTTCATGCATTTATACCTGCTCCTGTATTTTCCACTCCACGCATCTGATGAAGTGGGTTCCAGCCCACGAAAGCCTATGCCCAAAAAATGTTAGTCTCTAAGGTGCCACAAGGACTCCTCATTGTTTTTGCTGATACAGACTAACACGGCTATCACTCTGAAACCTAACAACACAAATGCAGCAGCTGTTCTGTGCTGTTCTGCAAAGGGAGCTCACGCCCAAACTAAGACCTGATTAATGCACAGACCCAGGGGCTCCAAACTCTCCCCCCACCCTGGGGTGCCAACACACTGCCAGAGACAGAGAGGGGTTAACATCTCCTCCCTAGCATGACACCTCTAATGACCTGCTTCCACTACAGATATGACCCATTGCCATCATAGGCGCTGACTCCATGGGTGCTCTGCGGTTAGAGCACTCACAGGGAACAATTGGTGGGTGCAGAGCAGCTCCCCATGGCCCCCCAGCTCACCTCGCCTCCTCCCCTGAGCATGCCACTGCTGCTCCACTTCTCCAGGGGGAGAAGTGCAGCGGCGGCGGTGCACTCAAGGGAGGAGGTGGAGGCGAGGTGAACTGGGGTGGGGAGTGGTTCCTCTGCCCCCCCCGGGCTACTTCTTGTGGGGGTCCCCCAGCCCACCTCTGTTCTCCTCTTCCTCCCCTGAGTGCACTGCTGCTCTGTTTCTCCCCTCCCCCTCCCAGGCTTGCCAGGGAGAGGGAAATGCAGTGTTCCCGGGGGAGGAGGGGATTTGGGAAAGGGGTTGGAATGGGGGTACGGCTGGGGGCAGGGAAGGGGCAGTGTGAGCACCCACCAGTCCTGGTTGAAGTTGGCACCGATGACTGCCATGGGCAGGTGTCACGGATATAATAGGCCAGGGGAGGCTCTGCCTTCCCCTGGTGCTGCTGCTGGACCCCTGGTTGCAGGATTTTGGAGCAAAGTTTTTGCTTTATTATGCCCCATGCAATTCCAGGGTGGCTGAGGAGGCTGTATGTGCTATTCAGCTCCCTGGGTTCATCAGTAAGGTCCCTGGACTCCAGGAAGCTGGGTAGCAAACACTGCCTCTTCAGCTGCCTGTGAACCTGCATGGGGCATAGCAAAAGCTTCTTCCAGAGGAGAGTGAGGCTTTAGGGGTCCAGGTCTGGGGAGGGGAGTTGCTGCCTGGCTGACCAGGGGCAGCTCCAGGCAGGTGGAATGACGAGGTGGAGACTGGGGGCTTGGGCTGGGCCGGGCCTCCACTGGCTGTGGGGGGAGGAGGGACTCATGGCTGCTCGAGGAAGGGCACAAGCAGAAGGGGCAGGCCTGGGGGCTAGCCTCTGTAGTGGGGCAGATCCCCGCTCTTGCCCTGAAGGGTTAAAAACAGCCCTGGGAAGGGGCTGTGGCTGGAGAAAGCAGCTTTTAGGCTGAGCTGACTGGGGGAAGTGGCTGCAGCTGAGGCCGTGCCCCAAACCTACTCAGCTGGCCCTATAAAGGCAGAGAAGACAGGGGCAGACATGAGTCTCTCTCTGCATGCAGAGAGAGAAGGGCCTGGCTGCAGGGAGCTAGAGACAGGGTACCTGAGTGGAGCAGGGCTGGGGAAAGGCTGGGGAGCTCCAGCCTGGAAAGCCCCTGGCTATGGCCTAGCAGAAGGCCAAGGGGTACTGGGGTTGCAGAAGGCAGCCCAGGGGTAGATCAAGACAGCAGGTCCAAACCCTCCTTGCCAGTGGGTGTGGAGCTAGACAATGATGGGCAGTAGCCTGATACTGAGGTGAGGTGGGGATAGTGGGTGGGGGTCCCCTGGGGAGGGGAGACCCTAAGACTGAGGGGTTACTGCCAGGGGGCAGCACCCCTGTTAAAGGGGCACCGGGTCCAGGGAGGGACATAGGGGCCAGAGGACAGGTGGATCACCAGCCTGCAGAGGGTGCTCTGGAGCTGGAATGAGCTAATTCCCAGAAGTCACCAGCAGGAGGCACCGCAGGGGTGAGTCCGCACCTCTACAGCCTCCCCTGAGGAGGGGCTCCACCTGCCACCCAGGCCCATTTCTGACCATGGGTGTGACTAGACCGGGGCTGACCCTGCCAGGAGCATAGCTGGAGGGCGAGTGGCCACTCCCCCTAAGCACATTATCCAAAAGTGGGGCCTTAGGCACCAACTCCTAGGTGCTCCGGGGCTGGAGCACCCACAGGGAAAATTTGGTGCAGCTCCCTGGCCCCAGATCACCTCTTCCCCGAATGCTCCACCCCACTTCTCCCCCTCGCCCTGCAAATCAGCTGTTTGTGTGGGAAGCCTGGGAGGGCTGAGAAGCAAGCAGTGGCTTTGCGCTCAGGCCCAGGGAGGTGGAGACAGAGCAGAGGTGAGCTAGGGCAGGGGTTTCAGTAGCACCACCAGCCACCTCGGTATTTTGCCGCCCCAAGCACAGCAGGCAGGCTGCCTTCGGCAGCTTGCCTGTGGGAGGTCCCCCGGTCCCGCAGATTCGACAGCACGCCTGCAGGAGGTCCACCAAAGCCGCGGGACCAGCGGACCCTCACGGCGACCGGCAGAGCACCCCCCACGGCTTGCTGCCCCAGGCACGCGCTTGGCGTGCTGGTGCCTGGAGCCACCCCTGCTTGCACACCCGTTCATTTGAGGGGCAAATCCCCAACAAACCTTTATAGACCCCAGGGGCCAGCCGTACCCAGAAACTGCTCCCCCAGACCAGGTTTCCCCCCCCTGCCCTCGGAACTCCCCTGGAGGGTGCACAGCCCCTCCCCCCCGTGAGCCCTCCCAACCCAATCCAGATGGCCCCCGCCCCAAGGCCAGTCACTGGCTTTGCTGGGCTTGGGCCGCTGCAGCAGCTCGGCAGGGAGAAGCTGCCTTCCAGTGGCACCAGAGAGCCAGAGCATCCTGCTTGCGACAGCAGCAAGCCCCGGCCATGGAGGAACCGTGTGGTGCAGGGGAGCAGCAACCCTGCACAGCTGGTGGCAGCACCCGTAGTGGGGAGCAGCTGAGCCCCCCCCCCCGCCCCCCTCCTGCTCAGGCTGCAGCCCGACGCCCCCCTGGGGCTCCTGCAGGCTACAGTGGATGTATGTGGGCGCCAGCCCCCATGCGCCCCCGGCTCCCCCTTCAACGAGGGTTGCCGTATTTCAACAATCAAAAAAGAGAGGTGAGCCCTGCCCTAGCCCCCTTCCACTCCCTCAAACTTCCCACCCCGATTGACCCGATCACAAGCCCCTGCCCCCCCGCTCCTTGTCCCTTGAGTGCCGCCTCCTGGAGCCCCTGCCCCTAACTGCCCCTCCCCCCCCGAGACTTCAAACAAGGGATCCCCCCCGGAACCCCACCCCCGACCTAATCCTCCTTGTTCCCTGACTGCCCCCTCCTGAGACCCTCCCACTCTAACTGTCCCCCTAGGACCCTACCTGTCCCAACTGCCACAACCCTTATGAGCACCCTAGCTAACCACTCCCTACCTCCTGGCAGGACCCCCAGAACTCTTGACCCATCCAACCCTCCCCCTGCTCCCTGAGACTCCCCTTCGGGGGGCTCCTGCAGCGGATGCATGCTGGTGTGGGCCCTGTGGGCCCCCCGGCTCCTCCCTTGCCGGGCTCAAGCTCTGAAGCTCCCAGAAGTGTGGGCTGCTGCCACTGCCCCTCCTGCAGCAGGTTCAGGACCCCGTGCCCTGGCGGTTCACGCTCCCAGGGAGCCGCAGAACGAGGGGGGAGCTGGGGGAGTGTGCCTTCCGCCGGTCTGGGGTCCTGGCCACCGCCCCGCTTCACTCAGCTGGCTAGGTGCGCTGAGCAGGGCCGGCGGCCGGGACCCCAGCTGGCAGCCGTGTGCCGTAGGTTGCCGACCCCTGCTTTAGTATTACGATCTATTATAAATAAAGTGCATTTCACTGATATTTAAAATGAAATTAGAAACTGGAAAAAATGGACAGTTTTTTTTAAACCTATGACAATTAGAATACAGTAGTTTCTATCATTTACTTTCTAGAATCTAAAGTACAATCTACATTTCTCCTGTGAAATGGTGCCTGGGCAAACCCTTCCGTGGCTGGATCATTCTTGCGTCTTTATTTTAAGTACAAACAAATATGTAATTAGTAACTTGATATGTCAGGCGGCACCTTTTCTATGTGTTCGCTGCTCCTGCTGTTCGAACCTGGCTACACCACTGGACACAGCTCAGCCGGACACAGCCAAGGACAAGTCACACTCGAGCTCCAGGCACTGGGGTTAAAACTGAAGCATCTTCTGGGAGCCATTAAAGGTCAGGGAGACCCTTCACTTAAGGCTGGTCTATCTGGGGGGTGATTTACCCCCTGTCACTAGCCATCAGCCTGAGCTCTGCAAACAGGCATCCCACCCTGCCCTGACACGCTGGGAATGAACCAGCCTGGGCAGTGCCTGGAACCGGGGATTTCCCCACAGGCTGCGAGGGGCTTGTCAGCGCGGGCAGCACCCACAGGTGCTGGTCCTGACGATGCCGCAGCCCCCGGCTGGGAGCGGCTGGCGTTAGATGAAGGGGTCACTGTTCGGGTCAGCGGCTCTCAGCCCCCCCCACTACACACACTGTCCCAGCAGCGCCTGGCACAAGGGGGCCGGGACCCCCCAGTCACTATAGCAAGGTCACTGTTCGACGTGTGACCGCTCAGTGCTGGGGGGGGGAGCGCGGGGTGGTTATCCCGACACCTCCGAATGCAGAGCCCCAGATGCCCCCCCCAAAGCCTCCCCCCTCTTGCTCCCCACACCCGCGGCTGCCCCCTCCCCCGCCCCCCCCCGGCCGGCTGCCCCCCACACCACAGCTCCCCCTCCCTTCACCATCCCCGGCCCGCTGCCCCACACCCAGCTCCCCCCTATCCCTGCCCCCCCGGCCCGCCGCCCCCCCACACCCGACTCCCCTTCCTGCCCCCCCGCCCCCAGCTCCCCACTCCCAAACCCCCCCCACCCGCTACCCCCCTCCCCGCACTGTCCGGCCCGCTGCCCCCACCCCCCACACCCACTCCCCCTTCCTCGCCACCCCCCGGCCTCGGCCCGCCCCCCCACACCCAGGCCCGCGCATTGTGACTACTAAAACCCATGGTCTGCCCCACCAGCTCCTCCGCCCCCCGAAACCAATCCCCCCGGCCGCGCTGCCCCCCCACACCCAGGTCCCCCCTTCCCGCCCCCGGCCGGCCCGCCCCCCCTACACCAGCCCGCCCGGCCGCCCCCCACACCCAGCTCCCCTCCCGCCCCCCCCCGGCCCCGGCCGCCCCACACCCAGCCCGGCCCGGCCGCCCCCCCAACCCAGCTCCCCACTCCCGCCCCCCCGGCCCGCCGCACCCCCACACCGGACTCCCCTTCCTGCCCCTCGGGCCCCAGTCCCCCTCCCCAGCCCGGGCTCCCCGCACTGTCCGGCCGGCTGCCCCACCCCCAGCTCCCCCCGCCCCGCCCCCCGGGCCCCCACACCAGCCCCCCCCGGAGGGTCTCACCCGGATACTCACGGCAGTGGCCCCCCCGCAGGGCTCCACCCCAGCAGCCAGCAGCAGCAGCAGGCGCCAGCGCAGGGCCCATCGCGCCCCGCAGGGCAGCTCGGCCATGGACCCGCTCTCGGCCGGTCCCGGCTACCAGGCCGCGGACCTCTGCGCTGCGGGGTTGCTGGAGAGGGACATCCCAATAGCGACGCACACACCCGCCTCCGTCACCGGTCGCCGGGCAGAACCCGGCCAGGAAGGACGGCGAAGGGGAAGCGAAGCGGCTGGCTGGGAGGGACGCTGGCGCGCGGAGAACTTGCCCCCGGGGCTGTAACGCCCAGAGCAGCTGTTGAGGCCCAGCCCGGTGCTGCTCCGCGCGTGGCTGGGCCTGGCTGCAGGTGTCTCTGTGACGGGTGCTGAGGCAGCTCTAATTCTCCAGTATGGATCCCGTGGAGCCAGCTCTGGCTATTGCACAGCAAAGCTCACAACAGTTATCCTTCCCCTCAGAGCTCCAGCTCCTGGAGTCATGGGATCATGGGAGAATTTCAACTTGGTGGGGAAAAAGAAAACAGGTACATTTCTAGCCCTCAGCTGAGGGAAAAGGTTCCCCCTTTACAGCAACAACAACCGGCAGGTTGGCAACTGACACTTGTTCCATATTTAAGAGTCATCTGGTTCCTGACAGGCCAGGCCTGTATTCCCATGAGCCCCCGCGGCCCTGTCTATTCACGTCCTTCCTTACATCAAGGTATCCTTGCACCATGGACAGTGCTCAGCTGTTCCTGCTTCTGTGTGAAAACCACCAAACCCAGCAACTGCCACCCACTGGCCGCCTGCCCCAGCCACCACTGACAGGCTGCAGCCTGGGAGTGCCTGAGCCCAGGAGATCCGAGCAGTGCCTGTAATAGGGCATCCCCGAGGGAGGGGAGCGCTGGGACATTGTCTCAAACCCCGAGCTTCACAGGGCTCCCAGGGGCCTTTTAAATCTCCACATTGCTGCTTACTGCCTGGAGTGTTGTTATTTGTATTATAATAGCACCTGGAGCCTGACTGGGGACCTGTTGTGCTGGGAGCTGCACAGACCCTGACTGAGATCAAGATCCCATTGTGCCGGCTGCAGCACAGACTCCCTCTGAGATCAGGGCCCTGTGAGCTGTGTGCTGTATGCACATAGGGACACTTTCTTCCCCAGCAAGTTTACATTCGAAATAGACAGAGGAGGGATTCTTATCCCCATTGTACAGATGGGAAAACTGAGGCACAAAGTGGCTCAGTCACCTGTCTAAAGTTGCACACAGAGTCAGAGACAGAGCCAGGAACTGAACCAAGGTGTCCTGAGCCCCAGGCCAGTAGCTTCATCACAGACCATCCTGTTCCTGCCCCTGCGTTACATTTCCAGACAGATGGCAGCCCCGTCAGCCTTGAGGCGGCTGTGGAGAGGGAGAGGCATTATTAAGGGGGAGCAGTACTCAAAGATTTGGGGAGATCTATAATTGAAAGGGCTTCATGCAGGGCTGGGCAGAGGGGAGCCCGGGGTCTGAGCCCGGACATCAGTTCCCGTCCGGCTGAGTCTAGTGATCCAAGGGGGAATGTTCCTGCTTAGCACTGACATGCTGCTGGGGCAGTCCCTTTCCCTCCCCACCCCCCATGCAGGACCAACTCTAGGCACCAGCTCAGCAAGCAGGTGCTTGGGGCGGCATGTCCAGCTCTTCTGCAGCAATTCGGCGGCAGGTCCCTCACTCCCTCTCAAAGGACCAGCTGCTGAATTGGCACTGAAGACTGAAGTGGTGGCGGTAGAGCTGATCGCGATCATGGCATTTTTTTTTTGCTGCTTGGGGCGGCAAAAACCCTGGAGCCAGCCCTGCCCCCACGTTGCCCCACCCTGGAATAGGCCTTGCAAGTGAAGGTTACCAGGGCAGCCAGGCCCATGGCTCTTTATCCCAATAGGTCTGGGTTCCCTCTGCCAGGCACATTGTACTGCCAGTGGTACCTCTGCAGACTGGGCATCGACACCCCCCTCAGTCAGCCCCACCCTGCCTTGTAATCAAACTGTCATCTTCTTTGGTGACTCTTGTATTCTTGAATGGGTGGGAAAATATCTTCAGTGTGAAGTTCCTCTGCCAACTACGGTGCACTCTTCAGAATGTTTGAAATCCCTCATCTGACCGATAAGACTGTAGGTATGACTTTGCTTTGTCCAGCTATTCCATTGCTCCAGATATACCAAGGGCAACACCTTGGAGTCTCTTGCTTACAACATTTATTTCAAACACTACGTCATGCCCCAACACTAAGCCACATACATAACTTCAGTTTTCTATGTTTCTGGCGATTCCATTTCCCTCTGCCACTGTTCTCCATGAACAGTTCCTGTCATAGCATAATCCTGCAACATCAGGAATATACATGCAACATTCTTGTCCTATGAAGGCACATGTTCCTCCTTGTGAGGCTAACAAAACATCCAGGGTCATTCTACTTTGAAGAACCATTTGCCTAAGTTGTTTTTGCTCGGTAGCCAGATCAATGAGGGCCTCAGCAGTGGTATTAGCTATTATTTTTAACACTCCTTGTAATTTCATTATACCTTGCCCTATCCTATAAGTGGCACCTTCACATGCAAAGAAAAAGGCTGCACAGGTTCCTGTCCAATCATTAAGCGCTTTCCAGGTAAGAGGTCGAGACCAGTCAACATCGTCTTTGGCACCTTGCACATTTTTTAAACGTCCAGAAGGAAGGTGATCTCAATATAGGACAGGGGGTTCTAACCAGGCCAAGTAGCATGACCCCTTCCAGGAGACAGGCAAGCTCAAATAGGCCTTTTCTCCACAAACCCAATAGACTTCAAACAAGGGATTAGACATAACGGAAGCAGTATATTGGGGTTTGTAATACACACACACACTTTTCCCTATCCTCTCCATCAGGGGGCAGCACTGCGTGTTCACACATACGCACGCACACACGCACACTCTTCCCTGTCATCTCCATCAGGGGGCAGCACTGTGCGCTCACACACACACACACACTCTTCCCCATCCTCTCCATCAGGGGGCAGCACTGCGCGCGCTCACACACACACACACACTTTCCCCATCCTCTCCATTAGGGGGCAGCACTGCGCGCACTCACACACACACACACACACACATACACACACTCTTCCCTGTCCTCTCCATCAGGGGGCAGGACTGCACACACTCACACACACACACTCTTCCCTGTCGTCTCCATCAGGGGACAGGAATGCACGTGCTAACACACACACACATTCTTCCCCATCCTCTCCATCAGGGGGCAGCACTGTGCACGTGCTCACACACACACACACACTCCTCCCTGTCCTCTCCATCAGGGAGCAACACTGCGCGGGTTCACACACAATCTCCCCTGACTGTGATGTTTATGCATGCTCTGATCTGCAGCCCCTAGATGGTGATGTTACTCACATGCCCAGCAACCATGTTACACTAGGAGAGATTTTTCCCAGTACGTCCTCGTCCTTTCCAGCCCCCTCAGCCTGCCAGAGGCTCCATCCCCGACTCTCTCATTCCAGGTGCACTTCAGCCACCCCGGACGCTTCAGGAGCTGCAGGTTCCTCTCGTCTCTGTGTCGACCTGCAGAGAACACTTTGGGGAACGGAGCCACTGGATCAAAGATGACATGCTGTGCGCTGGGTCCAGGGGTGACCCTAATGGCCCCTGCAAGGTGAGCTTCTTGGCTTAGGGGGGCAGCACTGGGGCTGCTTGAAATTATCTAGCCCATTGTTCTGTTTGCAAACATTGGCCCTTCCTCTTCTGCTCTCAAAAAAGGCCCATGTGGGTGATGTTTTAATTTGATCTTCCTCCGTGCCTCTTAGATGGAGAAAGCAGCTCTCCCAGCACCAGTGCATTCTGGGAGGTCTCACAAGTCACCGTAGGATGGAGGGAAACTCTCTGAGCTCTGGTCCTGCTGAACTGAGAGGGTTAAACTTCACCTGAACTTAATGCCAGAGAAAACAAACCTAACAAGGGTGGAAGCTCTGCCCCAGCACTGCAGCAGGACATGGCATGGGAGGGAAATGGGTTTTATCCCCGGCTCTGGGAGGGAAATGGGATCTAGTGGGTTAGAGCAGGAGGGGCTGGGAGCCAGGACTCCTGGGTTTTCTCCCCAGCTCTGGGAGAGGAGTTGGGTCGAGTGGGTTAGAGCAGCAGGGGCTGGGAGCCAGGACTCCTGGGTTCTCTCCGGCTCTGGTAGAGGAAAAACAGGAGCCACATTGTGGGAAAGGAGGCAAAGGGGCCGCCCTCGTTGACCCTAGTATCCCTCCCTCTCAACCTTGTGTGACTCCGGGGGGCCTCTGGTCTGTCCAGGGAATGGCAGCTTTGTCCTGAATGGGCTCATCAGCTGGGGCAGAGGCTCCTCACTCCTACTCCCCAAGGTGTACGTCCGGGTCCCAGTCTATGGCAACGGGTGGCGCTGGCCTCTCGATCGTCTCTCCTGCCCTACTCAGTGCCGGTACCACCCCATTGGGGTCCCTAAGCAATGGCTTAGTCTGCTCGTGCCTAGCGCTGGCTCTGGTTGCACCGCTCCTTGCTGGGCTCGTGCTGACGGCCCTGTGACCTGCCCCCTGGGGCTCCCACCTGTGTCAACCCCCAGGTAACATAGCAGCCCCCCGCCAGCACGGGTGTGTATAGACCACTATTGACACAAGGTGTGGGTCCTGCATTGTTGGACCCATGAGACACAGCTGGGAGAGGGTGGTGGATGGAAGCTCAGGGAGTCACTATGGGGAGTGGGCACAGGGGGTCATATCCAGCCCTTCCTGCAACTCTGCAGCCCCCCCCCCCCCGGGGGGTGACTGGGAGGCCGGTGGGGAAGGGCCCTGCAGCCGCTTTGATCCCACCACTTGTGCTCCAAAAATCATCAATAAATCAGCTTTGCAAATTCTGTCTCCTCCCAGCTGCAGCCGCGACCTGTCTGGCAGCAGGTGGTGCCGCCTCCCGCTAGGGTCAGTCCTGCCACCGCCACCGCCTCCACTGCTTGGTATGGGATGGCAGAGTGTGGGGGCTGCCCATCACGCTGGGTGCTGCGCAGACCTCCCCCCTGAGATTGGGGCCCCTGTTGTGTCAGGTGCTGTACAGACACTGACCAAGATCAGGGCCCCTGGGCAGAGACACGTCCCCTCCTCAAACTGAGTTCAGTCCCTGGATCCTGCTGAGCACTGCACAGACCTCCTCCCCCATCAAAAGTTCAGTCCCCACCATGGCACTGACTCCCCAGAGCGAGTATGAATTTTCTGAACTATTTTTATGGTCGCTAGCTGTGCCTCAGTTTCCCCTGCTTGCCGCATTGTCACCTCGTGTGTGGGAAAGGACTGTTTGCTCTCAGGGCAAGCTAGAGACGCCACCCTCCCCGGAGCTGGGAAATTCAGTCAGTATCACTATGTCACTCAGGGGTGTCCACACACCCCCCCGGGCAAGTTAAACTGACCTAACCCCGGGTGTCGCCAGCTCTCGGTCAGTGGGTGAATTCTCCCTTCGCCCCAGCTAGGGCCTCTCGGGGAGGTGAATTAACTACACTGATGAGAGACCACCCCCTGCAGCATTTCAAGTGTAGCCAAGCCTTGAGACGTGACTGTCTCCTCGCTGCTGGGCTGGGGCACTGGAAAAGGACTGGCTGACCCCATGGTGGTGGAGAATCCATGAAGATGACAGAAAATCCAACCACTAGTCATTGACACTTGGTGGCCAGCACCCTGGCGGGAGATGGATTTCCTCACCTCTCAGCAGGGAAGCCAAGAAGTACCCCCCAGCTCCAGGACAAAGGACTGGGGAGGGGTGGGGGGGATAAGGGTTGAGTGCTGGAGGGAGTTGGGGTTCACACCTGGAGACTGACCCAGGGGATCAGACAGAGTTTGAACATGGGGTTGACTGCAGCATGGCTGGGCCTCTGGGCTGACCAGAATGGACCATGGTTTAATTGTGCTCCCCAAAGAACCCCATGTGCTGTGTGCCAGGTGACTAACAAACCCAAGTATTTTGCTGAGGCGGATCCTCCTAGAGACCGTTCCAAAGCTGGGGCCATAGCACTGATCCTGGGGCTCTGTGACAGATGATGGTAGAGGTGGGATGCTGAATGCACTAGGAATATTGTGACCTGCAGCAGTAACACGAGGGTAGTCAAAGGCGTATAACCAGCTCCCGAAGAAGAACATTACCAAACTGTGACGGAATGGAGGGGTGGGTGCCGGCGAGCTCAACAAGGCGCAGCTGGCTTCCCAGCTGGAGAAGGTTGATTGGACCCTGGCAGGGACCCAAGAGGGTCTGAGAGCCACCGAGGCGGCAGCAGGGCTAGCTGGCCGGGAGAAGGAGCAAGCTGAGACCATGCAAAGCAGCTAAAACAGGAACTGGAGATGGAGAAGGGGAGGAACAGGAGAACCCAGAGAATGGTCACTGGGGAAAGTCCTGGATGCCAGCTGCACAGGGAACCTGATACCAAATGGTTGCCCCAGATTAAGGAGGGGTGGCTGCCCTGGGACACACTTTGAATTGCCGGAGCTCCACACCTCTGTCTCACTCAGGTGTTGGTTGGTAACTGCCTGGTGCGTGTCTGGTTACTCGCTTTAGCCAGTCAATAACTCTCTTCTTCCTCTTCCACAGCGAATAGACCTTTCGCTCGTGTATTACAGGACCAGCTAAAGACACTGTCTTTGGTGTAGGGTCTGGGGCACCAACTGAGCTGGGGTTAGTGACTGGTGTCCTGGGAATGCAATCAGCCTGACTGTGTGGTGTGATTTTTGGGACCATTCATCACGAAGTCCAGTTTGTCTGGGTGGCAAGACAGACTGGAGAGGCTAAGGGGCCTGCCTATGACCCCACAGTGAGACTGTCACATTTGTTACTGGCCTGGTGAAATTATACAACATTCCACCACTTTGGGGCCTCTGCCCTGGATTTGACAGTCTGCCCTGAGACAGGCACTCAGTCATGAACCACACGGAACAGCATGACAATGAGATGAGCAAAGCATCCTGACTCTCCAAAACACCTGCTCTAACCCATTAGCCCCCACTCCTCTCCCAGAGATGGGGAGAGAACCCAGGAGTCCTGGATCCCAGCCCCCTGCTCTAACCACTAGACTCCACACCCCTCCCAGAGCTGGAGATAGAACCCAGGAGTCCAGGTGCTCAGCCTCACTCTCATGCCATGTGTCCAGGGCAGGTGAGGCTGGAGTTTTGCGGTGGGTGTCTTACCTGTCAGATTCCAACTCCCCTGAGCACCTAGGGAGTGAAGAAAGAGAAGAGGAAGCTATTAATGAGTGTGGAGGAGCAGATGAGGGTGGGGATAGCCAGAGGATTTGCTGGGACAGTAGCTCCACCCACAATTCCCCAAACTCCACCCACTTCCCCAGGACAGCCCTGCTGTCCTCATGCCAGCCAAAATTCCACATCTGCCCTGGGAATGTGGAATGGGAATGAGGCTGGCAGCCAGGAATCCTGGGTCCTATCCCAGCTGTGGGAGAGGAGTGGGATGGGATAAGGTGGTATCATTGGGCTTAGGGACAAGAGTTAAGGTTGTCATGGAACTAAGGTTATAATGGGGTCATGCTTAAGAATATCCTTGGCTGAAGTTTCTCATGGGGGTGAGGTTCTGGACTGAAATGTGGCATTTCTCTTTCTTTCTTTCCCCTTTTTATTAAGATTTTTTTTTAAAAAAAATAGCAATCTAGCTAAATTTCAAAAGAAAGTGTTGCTTCAAAGTGAAAAGTGCAAATGGTTCCTTTGGAATATGTCTAAGAAACACTTCCACTTCTCTGAATTTTTTTTCATCTGAAACTGTTTGGCGAATTCAGTCTGAAAATGTGACGTTTTAGTCAACCCCAAAATACATATTTCAGTGAATAAACCATACCTCCAAACGATGTCGCTCACCTGTGCCGATTAGCATGAGAAATACACAGCTCTAGGCAAAACAGCCAGTACACCTACGTGCAATACCCTGGCTCCGGTTCCTCACTGCTAGGGAGTGTGCAGTGCTTTGGCTTTGGACAGAGTACCGTGGGGTGCCCCATATCCTTTCCCCTCAGCTCGCGGCTTTTCTTCCAAATCAAGGTGGTTTTCCCACTCAGCTAGCTTTCTCTGACTTTGTCTGGTCCACAGTTAAACAGGAATCTCCTCCCAGCTATCAAAGCATGCCCATCTCCTCCCCTCTCATTCTGGTCTTTGCCTGACTTCTGCCTGAAGTTTCCTGCTACTGTGAGTCTTCTCTCCAGTTAATGTGTCCCCATCCCAGCCCCTAGTGTCTCTGCTTCTCCCTGGTTGATTTTTTTGCTTCTCACTGCTTGCACAGGAACCGGAGAAGTGGACCCTGCCAATCTCAGAGAACCCAGTTTCCAAGGTGTGTCTGCCTGAATGGGTGTCCATTTAATGTCTAACGAATGAACATTCTCCCTAGTTTTGCTGACCCAGCCCTCCCCGGTCAAGAAACGTTGGGCTCTACATGAAGGCTTCACAGTCCAACAATTTCATAATACCAATTTTACACAATCGGCTGGAATTCCCAAGCTGGATGGGGCAGATCCCCAAATCGTCACTGGAGTGATGCCAAGAGAAGGGCGACAGAGCCAAAAAAACACAGTGGAAAATGACACTTAAACCCAAACCACACTATAAACTCAATCCCAACTCCCACGATATCCTTCACCTTAACCCCATAATAAACTTAACCCCAAGCCCCATGATATCCTTCACCTTAACCCCACAATACTCTTAACCCCATGATAACCGTAACCTTCAGCCATGATATCCTTCATGTTAACCCCATGATACTCTTAACCCCATGATAATCTTAGCCCCAATCCGCACGATACCCTTAACCCTAACTTCAGGATATCCTCTACCCCATGATAACCACATCCCTCACCTAGGCACTGTCCTTGTCTCTCTCTTCTGAGCACACTCAGTTGGCAATAACACAGGGGAAGTGAAAATCACCAGGCAGTGACCTGGGCCATCACACTTTTTCGTTTGGTTTTCTAGGATGCCTGTACTGGGGTGACACCAGGCACAGCAGAATGAAAACAGTCACAACCTCTTCAGCATGTTAAATTTAGCAGCTGTTATTTCCTTGCTTAGGTTCCCAGAAAGTCAGTCTCCATTATTCTCTATAGATCTAGGGAGGGGCACACAGATGCCCATAAAAACCTGCCCCGGCACTTTCATTGCCCAGTCAGGCTTTGGTCGGAGCACTGGAGGCAGCTGCATGCAGCCAAGACAGGCCTGGGGAAGGCTGAACCATGGGGTGTCTCTGTTCCCCAGTGCCTAGAACTGCTGGCGATGACCCTTCTGCAGGGTGAGTGTGGGGTGGGGATGTAGCGGGAGGGGAGTGAGATACAGATTGTGAGGGAGGGAATTGGGCTAGTGAGTAACAGGGGGATCCAACCCCTTGGCTCGTCATAGATCCCCCAGCCCATCCGCCCTGGATTTGTGCATTCAGTCCTGAACTGCCCCTCTCAGATCAACGGGAAGTGTTGATTCTTGCACCTACTGGTGAGAATTGTGGCTGGTGCTGAGGAGGGCAGGGCTGCTCTGAGGCAATGGGTGGAGCTATTGGCACTCAGTCCCCTCCACACACCTTCTGCAATGCCTGTGAATAGCCCCGCTCACCCTCAGCACACACATTAATATCTTTCCCTTCTTTTCTTCACCCCCTATGTGCTCAGGGGACCTGGAATCAGACAGGTAAGACACCCACAGCAAAACTCCAGCCTTACCTGCCCCGGGCATGTGCCATGAGAATGAGGCTAGGAGCCCGGACTCCTGGGTTCTATCCCCAGCTCTGAGAACAGAGTGGGGGCTACTGGAGGGGGGGAGAGGGGCTGAAAGTCAGGACTCCTGCTTCTTTGCTCTTCCCATTTCAATGCTGTTCCTCTTCAGGTTGTGGTCAGCCCAGAATCTCTGGCCGAATTGTTGGGGAGGAGATGCCGCAAGGGGCCAGTGGCCATGGCAGGTCAACATCCAGTACAATAGACACCACTGCTGCGGTGGGTCCCTCATCTCAGTCCACTGGGTTGTGTCAGCAGCTCATTGCTTCCTATTGTGAATAACTGGGACGGGTAGGGACCGGTACAACAGACAGACGTCCTGCCTGGATCTATGCCAGGCAAACCTTCTCTGGATGGCATCACTGTGTGGCTGTTCCTCAGATGCCCCACCCCAGAGGTGGCTGCATCTCAGAATCAGGTGGACCATCCCTGTGCGGTGTCCTAGGTGGTTTTCTCCCAGCTGCCTGCCCCAGAGGTGTGGCCGCCTCTCACCGTCAGGTGTTCCCTGGACCCAACTGCATTTTTGCCCGTATTTGCAATCCAGTTTCCTCCACTGATCGTTGCTTTCCCTCTGCTCCCCAGCTCTTTCCCCCAGTCTGCCTATCATGTGAACCTCGGGGAGCACCAGCTGTCCAATCCCTCCCCGAGCCAGGTCGCGTCCCCTGTGTGCCAGATCCTCGTCCACCCTGATTACAACAGGGGGACCCATGCATCCGACATCGCCCTAGTGCAGCTGGCAGAGCCAGTGCGATACACCGACGAAATCCTCCCTGTCTGCTTGCCTGGCCCCTCCGACTCCTTCCCTGACAACCACATGTGCTGGGTCACTGGTTGGGGGAGAATAGACTCTGAGGGTAAGACCATCCCCCAGGGGAGATGCTATCACTCTGTGACTCAAGCCCCATGCTCCTGGAGCCCTGTGATTCCTGCTGCATCATGAAATAAGCCCCGCCCAGCTCTCTGCTGCCCCCTGCCAGCTGGCTACCCCGACTGGCTGTATCCCTCAGCCATCTGTGAGGCAACTAATCTATTGATCTCAGGTGGGACCCTTGTGTTTAAGATACAGATGGTCCCTGCAGTGGAAGCCCCCTCTGGGGGCAGCGCGGCACAGACTGGGTCCTATGGGGCTGGGTGCGGCTTGTGAACGTAGCAGGGACACCACCTCTACCACCAGTGCATCCTTCAGAGAAAGGGCGTGGGAAAAGCACGGCATGTTCCTTTCACTTCTCATGTTGGTTTGGACAAAATATACGGGGTGGGGGGCATAGGATGGCCCCTATGCCTACAGCCCTAAGGGGCTGGATTGTGAATGCTTTGGGATGGGGATGAGGGCGAAGGCCCTCACTAATCCCAATTTCTCTGCTCCTTCAGAGTGACTCTGGTGGGCCGCTTGCCTGTGACCACAATGGGACCTGGTTCCTGACGGGAGTTGTGAGTTGGGGGGACAGCTGTGGCCAGCCCAATCGTCCCAGTATCTATGTCCAGACAGTGACCTACGGTGAATGGATATGGGGGCACGTGGTGTCCAGGGGCCAAGCCACATCCATGGAGAACAACATCTCTGGAGTAAATGAAGCCAGATCCTCCTTCAGCACCTACACGCTTCTCTTCTCCACTCTCCTGATGTCACTGTGACCCCCCCTTCCATTGGGACGCCCCTCCATCTCTCTCTCCTCCGTTCACCCAGCACTGAAACCCTCCACTGTCTGGGGGTAGTGCGAGGTGGAGATGGGATAGGATCTGAGACCTATCAGCAATGCCTGAGTCTTCAGAAAGCCTGAGCCTATTGCAATGAGAAGGGAGGGCTGCCCTGAGTGTGACTGAGATCAACACTGCCTGAGTGTGCAGAGAGCCTGAGCTGATTGCTTGGAGAGGTGTGAATTTCCCAGAATGTGACCCAAACAGCAACACTTGCTGCATCTCCAGAGATCCTGGGTTGATTTCACAGAGAGGGGTGAACTGGCACAAGTGTAACTGGTGCAGCAATGCTGCCTGAGTCTGCAGAGAGCCTAAACTAATCACTTGGAGAGAAGGGGCAGTGCTCCAAGCACCTCTAGGGGGCAGCGCTGGGGCATGCAGACCAGGAATGTTTGGGATTGGCTCGCTGGGAGATGGGCGGTCTAGGTGGGGCAAGGTTTTAGGCAGCCCCTCCTAAAGCTCCAAAGTGGCCCCTGTGTGTGACTGCATATATGGACGCTGCACCCCCATCACATGTGGTCAAAAAGAAAATGTTTTTGCATCAACCTCTTCTCCTGGGTTCCCGGTTGGGTTCAGTGAGCCCCCGAGGAACACCAATTGTGTCTGCGAGAGCTGCAGCCTCAGACAATCCCTACCCCATCTGTTCCAATGGGGGACTCATCAGTGTCACAACCCTTCCAGCCTCAGCTTCCAAAGCTACATTTTCAGATTTGAGGGCTGCGAAGCTGAAATCCTGCCCCACCCCCTGATGTGCCCTCAGATGAACCTTTGGGTAGCTTTGGGGTTAGTCCTGGGACCCCACTCTGTCCTACACACCATTTTAATTACTCAGCTCAGTGTTGTGGAGGGTCTTCTCCCACCCAAGGTTTATCCAGCTTTGGACTCTCATCCTTCCTTCCCCTAGGATTGTGGGACCCGAGCAGGCCCCGCTCCTAAATTTCCCCACATGACCTTACAGGGAACCAGAGAGCTGTGGGGCTGGAAGGGACCTCAAGAGGTCACCTAGTCCAGCCTCTCGTGCAGAAGCAGGGCCATGTAAATCTGGATGAGCCCTGGCAGGGATTCATCCAACTTGCTCTTAAAAGCCTCCAGGGACAGGGATCCCACAACCTCCCTGGGAAACCTGATCCAAATGACCCTGAGAGTAGATTGACGCTGATAGTGGATCCCTAGAATCTCACCATCCTGTTGAAACACTTTGGATTCAAAGCTTCACCCATGATCTGTGCGTAGCTTACCTGGGAGCTCAGACCTGGTGAAGGATTCATTCCCTGAGACCCCGGCGACTGTTCCAGCCTCTGGATTTCTTAGGGGCCAGTTTGTGAAGTTGTCCACAGCGACCAGCCAACATTTGCTTCTAAATTCTATCTCCAGCAAAGTCTCAACCATGTCAGCAGCAATGGGCCCCAGCAGTGCAAGTTACCACCACGTCCTGGTACTGCCTGTCTTAGGGGAGCTCTTTTTCACAAGCAGCATCATGTTTCCTGCCTCCAGTTTCTACATGTACCCAGCAGAAGTTCGCCCTTCGCTTAACTAAGGTTTTTGCAACCCTGAAGTGTCCAGTAATTTTAAGCTCATGGCATGACCCTTTTCAGAGTGTCCTTTTCCAGTGTCTCTGGCACAACCAGCTGATCCCTGGACTCATCACCTGCTGGCACTTCACTCCCATCACCAGATGGCAGCAGAAAGCTCCTTCCTCAGCACAAGGCCGGATGAAAGATTTCAGGAGACACTTTTTTTTCAACCATGAGCTGTTTCGGCAGGAGGAAAGAAATCCCACAGATTGCAAAATGTTTTGATGATCAATTTTACGAAAGAAATAGCACCAGGGGGCTCTGGGACACCCCCATGCTAGACCCCACTCCTCTCCCAAAGCTGGGGACAGAACCCAGGAGTCCTAGCCCCCACTCCCCTCCCAGAACCAGGGACAGAACCCAGGAGTCCTGGCTCCCAGCCCCCCGCCCCCAGCAGTGGCTATTAACAGCCTCCCCTCTGGCTACACCCCTCCCACCCCGGAAGCCAATCTCCTGCAGGGCAGCACCCGGCTGTAGGGCAGGAGGAAACGAAACCAGCGGAGGTTTTACTTTCGGTTCTGCTGGAGAAAATGCCGGGGAGACAGAGCAAGCTATGGGGCAGGTCATGGGGGGGACGGGGGAACTACCATCCCCGGGGGGGGGAGCAGGATCTCCCCCTCCAGTCGATTCCCCCCCCAGGCAGATTTGCTCCCTCCAGGCTACCCCCCCATGTCTGTGACTCTCTCTCGGTGGGAGGCAGCTCTGGTCCCCCCTTAGCTTGGAACATGCACCAGCACCAGCAGCCAGGCCAGCTGGGAGCCCAGCCCCACCCCCTCGGGCCAGCCCCACGTGAGCCCTGGGGCCGGACAGCTCAGAGATAGGGGGCGATCTGGGCTGCCCCCCGGCTGGGTAGGAACAGCAGGACAATGGAGGCCCCACTCCCAGGAGGCCTTGTGGGAGGGGAGGCTGGAAGCTCCTTCACTGGACGGTTTCAGAAAGAGGCTGCAAAACCCTCTGTCCTGGGTGGTTCAGACACAACAAATGCTGCATCTCGGCAGCAGCTGGGACTGGCTGGCCCTGGGGGTCCCCCTGACCCTGTGGGTCTCAGCTGAGAAGCCCCCTGCACTTCTGACCCGGGGCCCTTGTCTCTCCTCCCCTCCACCGCGAGGATCAGAGATTTGCAGTCGAATCCACAGCAGAGGGTTTACTCCCGTTTCCCCATTTTGGGCCCCGGGTGGTTTCTCTGACTTCTGAGCTGTTTCCCTTTGGAGGAGAAATTGGGGCGAGGAGCCAGGCCTGCTCTTTGCTGCAATCCCCGTTCTGTGATCTCTGGGATGCCGCCCAGGTCATATCCGAAAAGTCAGACTTCCCTGCGCATGCACACACACGCACACACATGCACACGCGCACACACGCATATGCACACACACAGACACACACATGCACACACATGCACGCACACACACATACGCGCACGCACACACACACGCATGCACACGCACACACAGACACACACGCACACATGCACACGCGCACACACACATATGCGCACACACGCACACACGCACGCGCACATGCACACGCGCACACACACATATGCGCACACACACGCACACGCACACACAGACACAGACGTGCATGCACACGCACGCACGCACACACACGGACACACACACTTTTCAATCAGTAATGGTTGAAATGCGCAGACAGCTGCAGTGAGAAAAAGCAGCTCCACAGCCTCTTAAACTTTGCTTTAAGGCTGTTGGATTTGTATTTTTGAACAAGGGATGTTGACAATTTGTGTTCTAGAGCTTTTGCTTTCAGTTCATTTCAATGGAATTAAACAATTATTGTCTGACACCCCCCCCATTGTCAGACCCACCTCATCATTTCCCACAACTGTGAACATTGAAATCAATACATTTGTTTAAATGCTCAAACTCCAAACTCGCACAAAGGGGGCCCCTGGGGAGCTGGCCAGGGGCCGTGCCTGGGCTCTGTTCAGCCAAAGGATTAAAGCACATGGGGCCTGGTGTACTGAGACCAGAGGTGCCGACTTTCCAAGGTGCTGGGGGGTGCTGGACCCCTGGCTCTGCCCCAAACCCTGCCCCCACTCCACCCCTTCCCCACCCCACCTTTTCACCCAATTCCAGCCCCTCCCCCGAGTGTACCATGCCCTTAGATTCATAGATTCAAGGACTGGAAGGGACCTCGAGAGGTCATCAAGTCCAGTCCCCTGCCCTCATGGCAGGACCTAATACTGTCTAGACCATCCCAGATAGCATTTATCTAACCTACTCTTAAATATCTTCAGAGATGGAGATTCCACAACCTCCCTAGGCAATTTATTCCAGTGTTTAACCACCCTGACAGTTAGGAACTTTTTCTTAATGTCCAACCTAAACATCCCTTGCTGCAATTTAAGCCCATTGCTTCCTCCCGCCTTCCCCCAGCATCTTCTGCTTGCCTCAAAACAGCTGATCATGGTGGAGGGGAGGCGCTGGAAGGGACGGGGAGGCGCTGATTGGTGGGGCTTGCTGGTGGGTGGGAGGCACTGAGGGAGAGGAAGGGAGCTGATGGGGGGCTGCCAGTGAGTGTCCAGCACCCACCATTTTTTCCCTGGAGGTGCTCCAGCCCTGGAGCACCCAAGAGTTGACACCTATAGCTGAGACCCTCACACCGTCACCTGCTGAGTGTCCAGCAGGGAACCTCTCCCAGGGCAAGGGGTGAGTGGCAATGGGCAATGGGCAGAGAACAAAGCATCTGCCTCCTCGGTCCCTCGTGCTTCCTTGTCTGTCTGTCTCCAACTGGTATCTTGTGTCTTAGCTCGTAAGGGCTGGGACTGCCTCAATGGACTGGCCCGATGGGACACCAATCTCAGTCAAGGAGACCTGTGCAGCGCCTGGCGTGACGGGGTCCCCAGTGTCAGTCAGTTGGGGTGTGTGTGTAGTATCCAGGGTGATGGGGTCCCTGATCTCAGGGGGGGTGGCCTGTGCAGCACCTACGCTCTGCCCTCCCACAGCTAATATCAACCTGCAGAGCCCGTGGGAGGCTGTTGCCATGACAGGATTGGCCCTAGCGGGAGGCGGCACCAGCTGTTGTGGGGCAGGTTGCGGTTGCTGCCAGGAGGAGACAGAGTTTGTAAAGCTGATTTATTGAGAATTCTTGAAGCATAAGTTGCGGGATCACAGGGGCTGTGGGGCCTGTCCCTGTCGGTTTCCCAGTCACCTCTGGGGGGTGTTACAGAGCTGCAGGAAGAGCTGGATATAACCTCCCATTGCTCTACCCAGCCCCATAGCACCTCTGTGCTGCCATCCACCACCCTCTCCCAGCTGTGTCCCCCAGACCCCAGCAACGTGGGACCCACATGCAGTTCCAAGAGAGTCTATGGACACCCTGGCTGGTGGGAGGCTGCCGGCTCCAATCTCTCTGCAGCTCGAGCCCAGGAAGCACAACCCATACCCGGAGGGGTGCACTGCTGCTGTGTTAGCTCCGGCAGGCGTCTGTGCTGGGGAGGGGTTGGCCTGGATGGCAGCAGGAGCCCAGCAAGGAGCGGTGCAACCAGAGCCAGTGCAAGGCACGGGCAGACTAAGGCATTGCTGAGGGACTCCGGTGGGGTAGTACTGGGCTGAGTACAGCAGGAGTGAAGGCAGAGGGGCCAGCGCTGCCCGTGACCTCCTGGATCCACTTGGCATAGACCGAGACCTGGGTGGACACCCCTAGGTGGGGGGGTGGGGAGGCTGTGCAGTTAATCCCCAGCTGACTATCCCAGCCAAGATGAAGCTGTTTCCCTTTGGACAGACCAGAGGCCCCCCAGAGTCACCCTAGGGAAAAGAGAGGGACTGTTTTTCTTCTGCCAAATCATGGGATGGAACCCAGGAGTTCTGGCTCTAGTCCCCAGCTCTCAGCCAGTCCCCTCTCATGCCCTGTCCTGCTTCAGTGCTGGGGTTGGCTTACTCCTTTCATTTGATTTGTTTTCTCTGGTGTTAAGCTCAGCTTAAACCTGACCCATCTCAGCGAGTTGCACCCCACAACCTATGGATCCTAGTTATATCATAGAATATGAGAGTTGGAAGGAGATCATCTAGTCCAACCCCCTGCTCAAAGCAGGACTAACCCCAGACAGATTTTTGCCCCAGATCCCTAAGTAGACACCTCAAGGATTGAGCTCACAACCCTGAACTTAGCAGGCCAATGCTCAAACCACTGACCTAACCCCTCCCATCTGCTGCTGGGAGAGCCGCTTTCATCATCACTGTGGGGAGGGAGGGGTGATCCAAAGAAAACATAGACTATCAGGGTTGGAAGGGACCTCAGGAGGTATCTAGTCCAAGCCCCTTCTCCAAAACAGGACCAATTCCCAGCTACATCATCCCAGCCAGGGCTTTGTCAAGCCTGACCTTAAAAACCTCTAAGGAAGGAGATTCCACCACCTCCCTAGGTAACCCATTCCAGTGCTTCACCACTCTCTGAGTGAAAAAGTTTTTCCTAATATCCAACCTAAACTCCCACTGCACTTGAGACCTTACTCTTGTTCTGTTCATCTGCTCCCACTGATCCTTTTCTGCAACTGCTGCTTACCATTCGTCCCTAGTCTGTAACAGTGAATGGGATTCTCCATCCTAAGTGCAGAACTCTGCACTTGTCTGCTGACCTCATCAGTTCTTTTGGCCCGATCCTCTAATTTGTTAGGCCTCTCTGTATCCTCTTTCTACCCACCAGCGTATCTACCACTCCTCCAGCTTAGTGTCATCTGCAAACTTGCTGAGGGTGCCAGTCCATGCCATCCTCCAGATCATTAAAGAAGATATTGAACAAAACCGGTCCCAGGACCGACCCTTGGGGCACTCCGTTGAAACTGGCTGCAACTAGACAGGAGCCATTGATCATATCTACTGAGCCTGGCGAGCTAGCCAGCTTCTATCCATCTTATAGTCCATTCATCCAGCCCACATTCTTTAACTTGCCGGCAAGATTACTGTGGGAGACGGTGTCAAAAGCTTGCTAAAGTCAAGACTAAACCTCCACTGCTTTCCCCTCATGCTCAGACCCAGTTATCTCCTCATAGAAGTCAATTAGGCAAAACATCCCAGAATGGGCCTTTTGGGGGAACAGGTGAGGAAGGGGCGCATTTGAAAAATGTGCCAGATAATTTCAAGCAGCCCCAGGGCTGCCCTCCCAAGCCAGGTAGCTCACCTTGCAGGGGTCACTACGGACATCTTGGGCCCTAGCGCACAGCATTGTAGGTTGGTTCCAACATTTGTAGCTCCCTATGAGCTTTTTGCAGGTCGACACATCGACAACAGAAACCTGAAGCCGCTGAAGCATCCGGGGTGGCAGAAGCACATCTAGAATGAGAGAGCCGGGGATGGAGCCACTGGGAGGCTGAGGCAGAGGGAAAGGAGGGGGACACACTGGGAAGAATCTCTACCAGTGCGGCTGAGCATGTGAGCAATGTCACCATCTAGGGGCTGCAGCTCAGACGAGAAATTCTTCATGTCTGTGGGGCTGGGCAGCGCTGCCCCCTGTTGGAGAGGATCAAGACTGTGGGCATGTGTGTGCAGTTTCCCTCTTGTGGCTACACAGCCCTGTGTGTTCAGAGCTCCGGGGAAGGGCTCACAAATTCTGGCGCCATTAGACACCCCCAGGGATAGGGACTGAATACCAGTGCCCCCCAGTCACCCATTAGCCCCACCAAGCTCCCAAGCTCCCCTCACCTCCACACCCCCATCCGATGTGGCCCCAGCCAGTGAGCCAGCACTTTTCCCCCGCTGGGAACTGGGTGAGGAGCCAGTCCGGGAGATGGGGCGGATGGTGCCCAGGAAGTTGACAGGTTCCGTCAGCTGCACCAGGGCGACGCTGGTGACGAGTGTGCTCGGGTTGTAGTCGGAGTGCCTGACGATGCGACGCATGGGGGACGGGATCTGGGGGCGGGGGTTGGAGAGCTGGCACTCTGCCAGGTTCATGCGATAGGCAGAGACGGGTAGAGCTGGAGGGAGGGGGACAACACCCCTAGGGTTACCGTATTTGAAGTTCCCCAGAAGAGGACCCAGCCGGGGGAGGCGGGAATCGGAGGGGTGGCACAGTTGGGGGTACCGGAAGAGGATGTGTGTACTATGAGGCAGTATTTCAGGGTGCTGGTGGGGGTACTTGTGGCCTCACTCTCGAGGTGGAGGGCAGCTCCAGTTCATCAGCATATCTCAGCTCCGCTTACCTGGCAGGTTGGCCAGGCCACAGTGGGCCAGATCTGGCAGCCGCGGATGCAGGGGAGGGACCAGTCTGGGAACGAAGACAGCTCTTTCTGAGCTGCAATGTCCGCTTCGCAAAAATCCTCTTCTTTGAAAAATCCACCTGGACGGAGAGCAGGAGATCAAAAAATAAGAAATGTCCAGCTCAAGGCCACAAAGGAAGTCTGCAGTGGAGCTGGAATTTAAACTCAGACCCCTCAAATCTTAGATGAGTGCGATAACCTCTGGATCATCCTTCCTTTCTCCTGTGTCTGTCTAATGACGTGTTTCTGTCTATCTAACCCCAGACATAACCATGTCTCTGTCTATCTATCCCCATAGAAAAACATCCATCTGTCTAGTGTCTACCTGTCGATCACCTTTTCATAACTAAAGCAGGAGCTATGCTATTTATAAGAAGTCAATTAAAATTACAAACTAGGAATAAACTCGGATAAGTTCAGTACCCAGCATTCTTGTTAAAATCAGTAAGATTAGGTTCACACTGGTTCACTGTATATTAACTGAGGAGATATGAATGAAGAGCAAAGTTAAGCAGCGGAAGCTGAATGAAAATGATGGGTGAGACCCTCATGCCTGCTCTGGCTTCTTGCACAGCCTACAACTGGAGTTCTGCAATGGGGAAGCAGAGGCAGCAAGTGAGTTTGGAAAAGCTTCCACCTCCAAAGGAAAGAACCCTAATGAAGACTAAGTAAAACATCTCTCTCTCTTCCATGCTCACACGCAGTATCTTATCATCCTGTACAATCTACACCTCAGCTCCTACCTACTACTTGGGAGCACCTCAGCTCCTACCATTTTCCGGGCATCCAGAGAAATGGACCCCTGAGCCCCAGAAGGAACTGCAAGGGAAGCCCTGAGCCCCCATGGCAGATGAAAGGCAGAAGCCCCGAGCTCAGGCACCCACAGCGCCGGCAGGAGCGGGGAGGGGCATGAAAGTCCTGAGCCCAGTGCCCCAGCACTGGCTGATCCCACGGGGGGCCAGAAGCTCTGAGTTCAGGCACCCAGAGACGTGACTGGAGCGGAATCTGCCAAGACCAAAGCCCTGAGCCCAACGCCGGGCTGACGCAGCGCACTCACTTCTGCATTGCCTTTGCAGGTGCCTCTGATATCCCCACAGAGAGGAAGTCCTGTCTCCAGCCGGACAGACAAACAGCTAGGAGGCCAGTACTGGGTTCTCCTGGCTGGGGGCGGGGGGAGGTCCCAGCAGGACGGGGAGATCGGATTTCACAGAGCAGGGCTAATTTGATCTAGCCAAAAAAGGCACAACAAGAACCAACAGCTGTCAGCTGAAGCCAGAGAAATTCAAATGAGACGTAGGTGCACATTTCTGACAGTGAGGCAGACTAGCCAAAGGAACAAATGACCCAAGGGAGAGGTGGAGTCTCTGTTTCCTGGTTGTCTTCACATCACAACTGCCTGTCATTTTGGAAGGTGCCTTTTAGTGACTTACAAGCAATTGGGCTTCATATGGTGCAAAGTGTGTGAAATTTCATAGCCTGTGAAATAGAGGCCAGATTAGGAGATCGAATTGTTTCATAATCTCTATGAAAAGCTCAGTGTGGGATGAGGAACAGACTCTGCTCTTTTACTCGGTGTCCTGCTTGCTCCCCAGAATCAAGAATGAGCAAGTGGGGTGATCTGGGGTGCAGCTCAAACATCCAGCTGGGCTGGCTAGGGGCAGACACCAGGCCTGCCAGGGAAAGGTGGGTGCGGCAGTGACTTCACAAAAGCCTTTGGCAGGAACATGATGAGGTGGCTGTGACCTCACAGAGCTCCCTTGACAACAGCCAGGTAGGACAGGGATGCGGGACAGGGGGAACCTCGGAGAGCCCTGTAGCCTTGCTGCAGCAAGCCTCCATCTCATGGTCTCTCGCTGAGGACCAAGAGACGTTGGTGTGCAGGAGATTCAGTGCGTGGGTCTGTCATTCCTGTGTGGATTTTTTTCAAAGACTTTGTCATCTGTGTAGAAGGTAAGAAAAAATATAGGCTCTAGATGGAGATACAAGATAGGGGACTCTATCCTAGCAGATTGAAAGACATCATCGCCCTCCTAGTGAAAAAGTTTTTCCTAGTATCCAAGCCTTCCACACTGCAATTTGAGAGCATTGATCCTTGTTCTGTCTTCTGCCAACTCTAAGATTTCATGAGAATCAATCTTTCATTAGGAAAATAATTCAAAAATTCAAATACAAAAAAATTGGAGTGAAATCAACCCATCCTGATCTTTAGTATCTGGGAGTGTGGGCTTTGGGGGCCAGACTGAGACCCTCCTGGGCTATTAACACCCAGGAAACCAGTAAAATAATTCCAGTTCTCTTAGCATCCAAGCCTCCCTAATCCAAGGAACCCCTGAGGGCTGCGGGAGACAGAGGGGTGCTGAGAAGGTCTAACTCATGACTGAAAATACAGAGCTGTGTTATTGGCTTTGATTGGGGGACAACTAACAAATCCGTTGGGATTCTTGCCCCAAACAACAATCGCCCAATCCACCCACCTGGTATGTGAGCCCTTCCCAGCCAGGAGTGAAACTCCCCCCGAACACCCTGGGGCAGGGGAGGATCCTCCCCATCTGGCAGGTGGGAACTGAGACGGCAGAAGGAAGGGCTGTGGGCTGGTCCACAACAATCTGGCAAGTGGACTAGGTCCCAGCCTAGACCTTTCCCGGGGCACTTTCGCTTTCTGTCTTTTATTCTCCCTCCAACTAGGGGGTCTGTGAGTGTGAAATGAACAGGGAGAGTGACGGGTCGCTGGCACACACTGGATGAGCTCCCCGGCTTGGTTCCCAGGGTCAGAGACAGTCTTGTCACCTGCTGTCCTTATGTTATTGCTAGGAAAGGATCCCCCAGTGAAGGGTCTCCAGGGCTCCAGTAAGTCATCCTCATTCCCGCCCGCATGTACCCCCTGCCCTGCCCTGCCCTGCCTCCGGTTTCTCGCTTTGACTCTGGCTGGACTCTTGGCTCCAATCTCTGGCTATGACTTTGGCGTGACCCTTCCTGGCTCCAGATTTGGGTTATGAACACCGCTCAGTATCTCTTGCCTTCTCTAGCCTTGCTCCAGCCCTCCACCCACCCGCCCACAGCATTGCCCCTCCTCCTCTGATCTTCCACACCATTGG